>NC_056745.1:630778374-630928374 GCF_019279795.1 Protopterus annectens | reverse complement strand
CAGAGGGAGAGCAAGGTTTGAGTTTATTCAATTGAGATGTGATGAAAGCAGTGGGGACTGATTGAAAGGAGAATGAAGTGGGGGGAAGATGGACTGGGAGGTTCAGGTAAAGTACAGGCACTGGGAATTAGTTTAGTTAGCCTTTGAATTGTTTCTATGAAGTGTTTAAAAGTGCAGCAGTCTCAGTGGCAGTACTGAGAGGGAAAAAGTTGGGGGTTGGAGGTTTGATAGGATAGAGAATTCTGTTAACTGCCACTTATCTGTGATATCTTTTTCAGTGAAGAAGTTATTAGTTTCAATGTTCATGAACAAACAGTTTCCTTGTGGTTTAATGTTTTCTTTAAAGGAAAACTCCACCACAGAACTAAATATATATATATATATATATATATATATATATATATATACACACATATTCATTCTGCTTTTATTTTCTGGTCTATTTTAACAGCTCAAACTCACTCCAAGTGCTCCTTACATAAATTTAATATGTTTTTCAACAAAATAGTTGCCAATGGGGCTTGACATATAAACATGATCTTATTTTTTTTCAGTTAAAGAAAACAGACAACTTAAACTTTACCATAATCCATTTCAAGTCTACTTTATAGGAGCCATGCTAGACATAAGGAAGTAGAGTGTATTCATAGCCGGACTTAGGCAGTGGCCAACTCTGTGGCTGCCTAGGGTGCCACTCTAGCAGGGGCACTTTTCCAGTATTAGTTTATTTATTTATTTGTTTATTTAGTAAAGAGATGGTTTCTTTAATATGTGTTGAATGAATACAGGAAAAACTGAAGAGTAAGACAAACTGACCAACACCAAAGACAAACAAACACCAAAGATATTGCCCCAAATTATCTAAATTATTCTCTCTCTGCCAGCTACTTCTAGAGTTCCTTTTTGCTTGTTTTTTAACCAGTAATTGTACTTTAAACTTGCATCTTATTTTCCTTACGTGAGAGCAACCTCTCAGATTGTTTCTTGAGATCCAGGTTCTAACCCGCTCCATTCCACTCTCACTATGCTTGGGCTCCACTCCTCTACCCTACCCTCTTTCCCACCCACCCCTGCTCTCCCTAGATTTATACCCACAAGACCATGCCTTCTCCAATTAAAATACACTTTCACTTACAACTCCTCCCATACCGCCACCTACACTCCCTCCCATATCCTTCCACAGTCTGACAATACTTACATCCCCAAACACTTCCCCTCCTCTCTGTACAACTACATTCTCTGTAACTAATTAGTTTCACCTCACACCTTAAATAGCTCCTTCAAAACACCCTTCTAAGTCAATCAGACTCATGCCCTACCAGTTATCCAATAAATCAGTATATCAGATGTTCTTTCTGACAGACTCACTAAGAATACTAATAATTGCAACCAACATCACCTCCTATCACTCAAGCCTTCCCAAACCACCCATTCCATTCCACCTCTAACACCCATTCCATTACCTTCACACCAGTTAACATCTATATAGGTAGCACCAACTTTAATGACACAACCTTAACCCAAGCTAAACTTCCAGAACCTCAAAGCATCTAGACTAACCCTGTGTGGGGACATACATCCAAACCCCGGCCCAGCCAACATTCACTCAGCCAGAGCACCTTACCCTTGTCTTCAAATCAACACTAATCATACAGCAATCATTCCCAGTACAGATAAAACAGATATTGATTATGAACATCAGAAGTATAAATAACAAAATTCACAAGCTCCATACTACATCCTCTTTCTACTTACCAGACATTGCTCTACTTACAGAGACCTGGCTAAATCCCAACACCAATAGTAATGAGATACTACCCCCAGGCTATAAAATTATACACTCTGACAGAATAAATAAAAGAGGCATTGGTGTAGCTCTACTCTATAAAAAAAAACATTGTTCTATAGAACACTAGCTGAAAAAACCTTAGAACTTAAAAATGCAGAAATATTTTATGCCAAACTAAAAATCAACCTCAATAAAAATAAGTATATTATAGGTCTTTACATGCCACTAGGACATAATACCACAATACTGGAAAACATAGTACATTGGTGTTGTAATAACCTACCTCAGGAAACACTCATAATGGGCAATCTTAATATAGAATGGTCAGATTGCAATTCCCCACACCCCAAAAACCATATTAACCTACAGAACATGGTTTCTCTCAACTTATCCAATCATCAACTAGAGTTAATAAAACTTCAAACATACATTCCACTCTAGACTGGATGTTAACAAAAAGGCCAGCCCTATACCCCTACACAGGTTGTCTATCAGATAGGCTCAGTTATCATTTTTCTACTTATCTGATCAGAAAGAAAACAATCCAAACTAAACAACTCATTCTGCTACAAATAAGAAATAAAAAACAGCTTAACCCCAGCAAACTTATAGAGGTTCATAGGTTGGTACTAGGCTATTAGCCCTACAGAGTATCCTAGCCATAACAATTCCCTGTCTATTTCTTCCCAGAATATTTACTCCTCTGGTCCCCTGTCTAGAAGGGTGACTGACGTGATCCCCAGGATGAATTTCCTATCTCCCATCCAATCATCAAGGTTCCTTTTGAAGAGGACCAAAGAGGTGCTCAGCTTGACATGTATGGGCAGTCTATTCCAGAGTATGGGAAGTCTCTGGGTCAGGAACCTATCCCTCCAGCATGTTTTGTTTATTGCGATGACCAGGTTTAGATCCCTGGAGCATGTAGCTCTGAGGGATTGGGATCTATTTAAGTGTAGCATGTCCAACAGCTCTGGGTTTCACATGGCCTTGTATGTTAAGCAGAGATTGCCTCTGAGTAGGCGATATGTGACAGAGTATAGCTGGAGTTTTATTAGATGGTCAGCACAGGGCATCTGCTTTAGGCTTGTGATTCTTTTAGTGAGGTATTTCTGTTGTTGCAGGTGTCTTGTGAGGTACATACCAAATGGGGTGTTGCACTCTATAATGGGTCTAATGAATGATGAGTACAGTGGGACAATGACCTCCTTTTTTCTGGATGAAAAACCCTTAGTGCTGAGGTGTGCCACATAGAAGGATTTTATGACTGTTGTGGCAATGTGGTTATCGAAGATGAGACCACTGTCCACCTGTGTCCCTAAGTCCCTTATCACACTTTTGGTGTTTAGTGCACTGCCACTTATGTGGTAATTCATGGGTACATGGTTTTTCCCAAAGGGGACAACTATACATTTCTTGGCATTGAGCTTGAGCCCATGGCTCTGGCACCAAACATCTATTTCTGTAAGGCCCTTTTATAGAATATCCACATCATTTGGGGATTCAATAATGGCTCTGTTTGCAGTCATCTGCGAAATTTGTTAGCCCGAGTCCCTTAGTGCTGGCCTGTACTTCAGAGAAGTAGATGCCAAACAAGAGCGGTCCCAGGACTGAACCCTGAGGTACTCCACTTGTCACTTGTCTGAAGCTGGATTTTGTGTCGGCTACTTTTACAGTGTGGGTTCTGTCAGTAAGCCAGTTGGCAACGCATCAAGTGATGTAGGGATTAATGCCCAGCTTAGTAAGTTTATCTATGATTCCAGAGTGGGGGATGGTGTCAAAGGCCTTGACGAGGTCCAGATAGACTGTGTGGACCACCTTGCCCTCATCCACTACTCTGGAGACTGATTCAAAGAAGTCAATCAGGTTGAGGAGACAAGATCGGCCCTTTACAAAAGCAAACTGGGTAAAGCGATACTTAAACATTGTAACTGGACACCTTTAAAGCTGCTATCCCTACAAGATACCGTGAATTACTTCAGCACTACTTTCCTTTCTAGTCTAAACTCTCAAGCACCGATTATATATATATGCTTGGTCTTCCTGGAAAACAAATAGGTCCCAACTCACATTTCAAACTTATCTGTAACTTGGGAATAAAGCAAAGAAACAAATTAAAATAGATAAAGTTAACCACTACACTGAAATACAAGCCAATCGCCACATAAAACCCACAAAAATTCTGGTCCACAATAAACAATATCCTTCTCTCAGGTAAAACAGGAACCCCCCCACTACCACCGCCAATAACTCAGACAATACAGCCACTCAATTTAACAAATATTTTACAGAAACATCCTAGAACTATCCAAAAATCAAACACCCTCAACAAACAAACCCCCCTTCCCAACACCAAACATCACTTCCGCCTTCTCACTGCAACCAGTAGCAACTGATACCGTCAAAAAACTTCTGAAAAAACTAAAACTGACTACACTAGCCGCAGATAGTCTACCCACAGAATATTTAAAGCTAACAGCAGATGACATAGCACACCTCATATCAATACTAATCAACAGATCAATAGCTGAACACCAGGTCCCTCTCATCTGGAAAACCGCATACATAATTCCTCTACATAAAGGTGGCCCATCAACTGATCTTAACAACTATCAACTTATTGCAATATTGTCATCACTTTCTAAAATTCTAGAAAGAGTAATTCATAAGCAGGTCGCAGACTACTTGCTTAATAACAAACTGCTAACCAATACCCAACATGGTTTCAGACCATTCCATAGCACAGCGACTGCACTATTATCATTTACTAACATCGTCACATCACAGGAGCAACAATCACTATGTCTCTTCTATCTTCTTGGACCTGTCAAAAGCATTTGATATGGTCTCCCATACTAATCTACTACACACCCTCTCAGATCTACATTTCTGTAATTCTACCCTTGCTTGGTTCAAGGACTACCTCATAGGACATCAACAAGCAATCTCATGGCAAAAGACCTTATCTCCCCTATTACCAGTTGTACTTGGTGTGCCCCAAGGCTCTATATTAGGCCCACTTGTATTCTCTATATTTACTAATAACCTCCATTTTACAACCAATCATGCATCACTCATCCAATATGCAGATGACCCAACTGTGATTTGTTCTGCACCCTCTCTACTAGAACTTCAGACACTATCTCAAAAAGCATTTCATGAAGTTGAGTCACAAATGCTAATTTAATCTTAACTCACAATGGCCCTCAAAATGCTCTCAGAGCCTGAAAAAAATACCTGCCCTACAAACTCTTCTTCAACCCTATGCTACCAGTAGACCACACCAATTCACCAACAAAAAACACATAAAAACCTATACATCCAAATATCAAGCAGGAGATTCCCTCTTATAGACATACTCTGGAATGACTTGCCAGCAAATCTTACCTCCTTAACATCCCTAACAATATTTAAACCAAGCTTAAAAAACTATCTCCTTATTAAGTGGATTTGCCCTTGCTCTACTCCCAGCTGACAATTACCTACTCACTCTCCACAGCCACCTCACCAACTCATCTACACACTTTTCACAATCTCTCCTACAATTCCTTTTCCACCTCACATCTCCCACTCTACCCAATCTACCACTGAGATACTTAATAAGAAGAAAGTATATCACTAACTCTTGCCTGTTCAATATTTTTTTTAATGTTCTGTAAATATTGATCACTCGTTGATGCCTGGATGCAAGCTAGAACACACTATGTGATTTTTGCTATTACTATAATGTAAAACCTTTCTCTGTGAGTCTATTTTCCAAACATGTATAAAATTCCACTAATGTCCTGCTGTTTGTATAACATTAGCTTGATATTACAATATACACTATTGCTACTTAGCCTTGATGATTTGTACAGGGTACATCTATGTATTAAGTTCAGAATATTCCTACTAATCATTTGTTGACTTGTATTGTACATTTTTGTTCCTTATTTTTTTGTATATTACTGTTCTAACTGGAGTGTTTCTCCCTGGGCCTCAGCTGAAAAAAGACATGCGTCCAGTCGGACTTTCCGGGTACACAAATGTAAAATAAAATAAATAAATAATAAATAAAACTGTGAAAAAAAATGAAGAAAAAAGTAATATGGATGGTGTAGGTAGACCAGGATGGGGACACTGGGTAGTGTGTGGGGGATGCTGTGGAACCATTTTTTCCTAGGGTACCAGTTGATCAAAGGCTGGCCCTGGTTGTTTATGTTTATGTTGTTTGTTGGTTTATGCCATTGGCATAAAATGGGATTAGCGTCAGTCACTGTCATCTTACGTTTTGTAACAGGACTGCTTCTTTTATTTTCCTTGAATGACCCTCATTTATGTGTGTCTTAGAACCTGTTTTACACTATTCTAAGGAGTTATACAGCTGCATGCAAAAAAAGCAGTTACAATGCAGACCTTTGTTCAAAGTATCCTTTTATAGTCCAATATGAATTGACAGTCTTCTGCCCTCACAACTATTCCAGAGATGTCAAAACTGCCCCTGTGCTGAGAGATCCCTACAGTTTCATGTGTAAGTGACAGCTGCTACTAGAAAGAAAGGGATTTGAAAGTAATTCTGTTCCCCAGTTCCTGCAGTGGAAATATTTTTAACTAATGTCATGTTCTTTTTTCCCCTTACTGAGTAAGTCTACAACAAAATATGATCAACTTGCTATTCCTTAACTGTGGTTAACTATTTTTTCTGAGGCACAGATGTCTTGTGGCATTATGTTTTCTATTTTTCTTGATATTCTGCTCATATAATGATTTGTTTACGTACAGGAAAATAACTCTTCTACAAACCTGATACATTGACAATGACACAGTAAAAGAAAAGGACTGGAAAATAATTCTATTTCCAGTCCCTGCAGTGAGAAGATTTTTCTTTGGGGGGTGAACATTGTAGGCGATACTTTATTGGTTGTATTTGTTTTATAATTAATGGCATGCCCCTTTTTTCTATTCCATATATATATATATATATATATATATATATATATATATATATATATATATATATATATATATATACATATATAAATATATATATATTTTTTTTCCCACAGCACAGATGTCTTCTGGCGTTATGATTTTTTTTTCTTTTAATAGTGACACAAATACAACTTGGCTCTGTGAGATTTAGAAATTACTCTGTGCACTTTTGCAGGAAACTGTACTCATGAGGGTTACAACCATCGTAAACTAAAGGCATGTTAATCTTTCCATATTTTTTCAGTCATAATTGCAGTGGTGATGTGTTTAATGTACAAAACATTTCTCTTTTGCAATGTTTTTTTCTGTTCCATTCCTGTTCCATTCCATTCCATTTAAGCCCACTTCCCCACAGTTGACTACACCAAATTATATTATATGATATTACCTTTGTATGTTTTCCCCAGTTTAGTGTCTGCCAGTTAGTTCTGCAATAATCTTGTGAAATGATGTGCATAGCTACTTTAACAATGTTTACAGCTACTAAAGAATGACAGTCTTCTGACCACCCACAGATTTTGTTTATTGTTCAATTAATTGTTTAATTGAATATATTGAACAGTATATAAGGTTGGTTGATATTTTGTCATTTTATTCTGATAGTCTTTGGATGAAACTGCTAAATAAATATTTCCTTGACTGGAGTGCCTTCTGTGGAAGTTATTTTGTGGAAGGTTTTAGTAATATTTCTAACAATATCCTTGATATAGGGGTTTTTAGATCCACATAATGTCTATCTTTTTTCTTTTACTGTAAAGTTTGTTTCTGCCTGAGGACCACCAAGGAGGTTTGTTTTTGAATTTCTCACTATATTTTATTCTGGTTGGGTCTGCCAACTCTATACATTTATTTAAGTGGGCATGAGGCTACTGTTGTGTCACTGACAAATTTGATACTGCCATGAGTTGAAGCTTTGTGACAGAACTTGATAACATTAGTACATATGACATCCTTGAATTCATAGATATTAAATGCAGGGGGTTTGGAGGTTTTGAAGATGCAAATTACTAAAAACCAAAAGATGATCTGAGTGTGTGACCATGCAGTCAAAACAAACAATAAAACCAGGAAAAGACACAAATAGTGAAGATAAAAGTCACTAGTTTATGGTCTAACTTAACTGGCAAAGAAGATGCCATGGGAATAGTGCATAAAGAGGCTATATTTGTAAGGACCAGAACAAGAATATTATGTCTTCTATAGAGTATGAACTATCTGGACTTTTTTTAATTTCTCCAAGTTTTTTGGGTTTCTAATACCATGATGGGAATGGGCCCCATTCCTAAGTCAAAATATGATTCGAGTCCATGAAATTAGTATTCTTTCAATATTTGAAGTTAGCCAGAAGTGCTCTTCGCACCACCCCCAATATGCCCGTTAATTACTCCTTCTACAGTTCATATAGTTACATGTATTGGTAACACAACTAAGCATGACAGTAAATTACTTTTTATAAAACAGTGTAAGAAACTTCTGTGTGTGGAAGATTTTCAATCCATATATATCTAGTTAATCAATGTATATTAAACAGATCAGATAATGGTAGTAGAAGTAGCAAACTTAAATGTGTCCTAAGTAAAAAAAAAAAAAAATAATATATAATTTGAAATATTGAACATAATTATTAAGTATTCAAAAGTAATCCAAGCAGGGTAGGCAGTCTGTTTCCAGTCGAAAATCCTTTATTAAGTACAGAGACAAGTGATCCAAGTAAAACAAAAAAAAAAGAGTAATAGTTTCCTCACAAGCTTTCTAACTATAGATATATATATATATATATATATATATATATATATATATATATATATATATATATATATATATATATATGGGTCACCTTTAAAATCTCGAAATCGCGTTTGCCCGAAACGGAATCCGACGGGACGAGAATACCGAAAACGCAGATGACCGAAAAGGACGGACTCGGTAAGTGTGCGATCGAGTGAGGGATTTAGTGTTAGGGAGCGGACAGGTAAGTGTGCGATAGTGAGGGACTGTGGGTTAGGGGTGGGTTAAGTGAGTTAGGGTTAGGGTGCAGGTAGGGTGTGTGTGCGATGGTGGGGGACTGTGGGTTAGGGGTGGGTTAAGTGAGTTAGGGTTACGGTGCAGGTAGGGTGTGTCTGCGATGGTGAGGGACTGTGGGTTAGGGACTCGGTAAGTGTGCGATCGAGTGAGGGATTTAGTGTTAGGGAGCGGACAGGTAAGTGTGCGATAGTGAGGGACTGTGGGTTAGGGGTGGGTTAAGTGAGTTAGGGTTAGGGTGCAGGTAGGGTGTGTGTGCGATGGTGAGGGACTGTGGGTTAGGGGTGGGTTAAGTGAGTTAGGGTTAGGGTGCAGGTAGGGTAAGTGTGCGGTAGTGTCGGACCTTAGGGTTAGGGTTTGGGTTAGGGATAGTGCATATGTTATGTAGTGTACTGTGTTGTTTACGTGTAGTGTGTTGGTGTAATGGTTTTCGGTGTTTTGCGTTGTCGGCGTTTTATGTTTTCGGTCTTTTCGTTTCGGTCATTAGTGTTTCGGGCAAACGCGGTTTCGAGGTTTTAAAGGTGATCCATATATATATATATATATATACTTTTTATCAGGCAAGAGAGTGGTTTATTGTGCTGTAAAAGAAAGTGTTATTGGTATACATGTTAAATTCACACCCTTTCCCCCATCAGTGTGACATTCGAGCTGGTCCTGCCCTACTCAGTAGTTGTCATAATAATACAACCCTTCTGTACTTTAAATAAAATTAATAATAATGTGATCCCTCTACTTTAACCAGATTATTAAGTAGATTATTAAGTCTGTGATTTTTATCCAAGACAATATACTACTTGGCTGGAAATATATAAACCTTATACCATTTGGCAATCAAAAATATATATATCAATATATACATATACACTTTGCATGTAAAAAATCCATTGTAAAAAATCATATTTTATTTTCATAACTTATTGTTAACAAAGATCGCTTTCATCCTTCTAGACTTCTTCAGGTCTGTGTACAAGAACCCTAAAAACTATCTATAGAATATTACTGTATAATTAGTTAGTATTATTATTACATATCATTTTGAATAAAGTGGAAAAAAGAACAAGAAAAAGAAAAAAATTTATGATGATGGAAATAAAAACTGATTTAACATGATATTTAACATGGTATTTAAAACAAAATGGAAGAATAAAATAAAATAAAATTAGTCATGAAAACAATGTAGCAATTTTATAAGTTCCAGTACACTTTTAAGTGAAATGTAATAGTTTAGTCCAGGCTTCAGTTCAGCTTTAATTGCCACATGAGTTCATGTTTCTCCAGAATATTTGGGATGTCTCCTTCAAGATCATCCATGTCTATGTGATCCAGAATCTGGAACTTAAAACCTCTGTGTCTTTTATGAAGAGAAAGGTGTTTGGCTAGTGCATTAATTTTATATCCAGAGCGGATTTCTGACAGATGACTTGAAATCCTACACTTAAGTTTATTTACAGTCTTGCCCACATAAAATGCATCACATTCATTGCACGGTGCCCTGTAAATTACTTTTGTAGTGTTACAGTCACCCCTGCACTGGTTTTAATGATTTTTTTAAAATAAGGGCAATAAAAACTATCACCTTGCTGTATAAATCTACTAAATGTACAATTAGCTTCAAAACTTTTAGTGTTTGCTCTCATATGGTCTAGGTTTAAAGTCAACAAAACTTCTAATGTTCCTGGCCTTCCTGTAAACAAAGCATGGGGCTTCACCTAAGATGTTAATCAGAAAAGGGCTTCCTGTGACAATTGCCCAGTTTTCTTCAATAACATTTTTAATACTGTGATAATCTAAAGTGTATATCAGGATGCAGATATTTTTCCATTTGTTATTCTCTGTGTAATTTCTTAACATTCTCCGACTGGGGAGGTTGAGTGAAGGTGTTTCAGTCCTTTTCAGTTCTATAATGGGTTCCAGTATATTTTTTAACATCTGACTTTCATAGCCTCCACTAGAAAATCATTCTTTAAGTTGTTCAGGTTTCTCAAAAATGGGTCCATGTCTGTGGTAATTCTAGCTAATCTATATTCCTGGGACTTCACTACATTATACTTGTTTTTTATAGGATGCAGACTTTTACTGTGGAGTAATAAGTTAACCCTTGTTGGTTTTCTGAGTAGATCAGTGGTGATCCTGTTACTGTTGGTGTCCTTGAAAATCTGCATATCTAAGAAAATCGTTAAAGTATAGCTATGGGAAGAGGTAAACTTCACAAAGAGGGTTGTTTGATTGAGGTAAGTGACAAAATCTCCAAGCTGCAAGGTGTCACCTTCCCACACAATAAAGATGCCATCAATAAAATGTAAATAGCATGTGATATGATGACACAAAGTCCTCCACCCACTTGCCCAGGGCTATGTTAGCTATGCTGGGAGCCATGGCAGCCTCCATTGCTATACCAGTTTTTTGTTTGTAGTGTTTGCCATTGAAAGTAAAGAAATTGAAGTCCAGTACAAGATTAATGAGCTTGCTTATCTTTTGCAGTTGTGCCTGTTGTTGTTATCTTTTGGCTTTTCCCGGTTAGGGATCACCACAGCAGAACTCCGGTCCGCTAATGATTGGCAGTAGATTTTCACAAACGCCGAGGTGCCAGCTCGATGTCCAAACTTCAATGAAGGCACGCCCATTTACACATGTCTTTCAAGCGCCCACCCAACCGCGGGGAGGACATGCAGACTCCACACAGAAGGCACTCCCAGTATTCCAGCCAAGAATTGAACGAGAGAACCTCTTGCTGTGAGGCAACAATGCTACTGCTGCAGCAGTTGTGCCTGTGTACATTGATTATGTTTCTTAAAAGATTCCATAGCTGCTGTTATAAAGTAATTGTGAGGGAGCACTGTGTACAAGGATTCCATGTCAATAGTTAATAAAATACTGTCATCTTCCACTGTAATGTTTTCATTTTCCTCAAAAAAATCCATTGAATCCCTTATGAATGATGTATTCTTTTTTGTTAAAGTTGGGAGATAGGAAATTCACCCTGGGGATCACATCAGTCACCCTGCTAGAAAGGGGTCTAGGGAAGTAAATACTGTGGAAAGAAATAGCCAGGGAATTGTTATGGCTAGACCCTAGGGCCAATAGCCTAGTACCATCCTATGAACCTGTGAACCTAATCAAGGTAAATGGCTCTGACTTCAGTAAGGGAACCTCTGCTTGCTACCCTAGGTCTATAAGGTGGGTCTTCTCTGTTCTTATGTGGCTTTGGTATTCCAAAAAAGTAAGGTAAATGTGGGAATGGGCTCCATAAATAATTATAAAGATTTTCAGTAATAAGTTTTTCTTCCCATAATGTGGTGAGATTAGTGTCCCATAAATCATATGCCCCTTTTATGTCATCCATGGTAAATAACTCATAAAATCTGTTATCCTCCAGCTTGTTCTCTATCTTTTGGTTATAGCTAGTGGTATCAGTCACAAGTATACCTCCTCCCTTGCCTGCCTTCATTAAACACCTGGATTTATCATTGCCTAGCTCAAGCAATGCTTTTCTTTTCCCTGTGTTAAGTTAGAAATTGTTTTCTTAGGAGGTTTTTTAAGTAGTTTCCCTATATCCATCTCACATTTCACTTCAAAAGTAGCTAATATTTGATGTAGTGGTGGACAATAGCTGCTGGGCCTTTTTATAGTTTCATCAATAGGCTTATTTTCAACATCATTAGTTTTAACATGAAACTGTACCCTTAAATTCAGCTTCCTCACAAACATTTTAAGATCTATCAGGACCTGAGCTACCTCACTCCTGCAGCTTGGTACAAAAGTAAGTCCTTTGGACAACACACTTTTTTCATCTTCAGTCAGTGCTTTAACAGAGTGGTTCAAGATAAGCGGAGTACCTGTTATTGTGGCTGGTTCCTCCATCTGAGCCTGGGGCCTGGGTTGTAGTCAGGGTTCCAGTCAGAATTGCTCAGGTATTGTATCTCCCTCACCCCTGTCCACTGTTTGGTTCTCCTGTCTCCCTGGGGGTTCATGGATAGGGTATGAGACCTCTGAAATTCCTCCTCTGCTTTCTGGAATCTCGTGGGTTGTAGCAGTATTCCTCACTGTGGCTGTGGTAGGGGGAAATAGGGGATAAGAGGGACAAGCTCTGGGGGTCTGGTGGTGGTCATCATTCTTGTTCTGGTATTAGTGCTGGCTTTGGTATTGGTGTGGAGGTTGATGTATGTGCTGTCAATATTGGTCTTCCTGAAGAAACTGGTCTCTGTGAAGGTGCTGCTGCTCCTGGTAGCTGTATTGTCTGTGGTCCCAGTTGTCCTGGTAGTCCTGTAATTCATCCTGTAAAACTCTCTGTTGGTTCTGGTCGCCTCTGTGGCTTATGTTCCTGTCCTGATCCATCTGTAATTTCAAAGGCTTCTGCGGAGTGCTGATAGTCAGAGGGGATTGGGATGGTGGGGAATAAGATGTTGGGGGGGGCAGCCTCCTGGTAGTCTTGTATTGTGCCCCTGTCTGGTTTTGTGCGAGGATCTCCCCTGGGAAAATCCCATTGAGGTCTGTTGGCCCGGTTATACTTCCCTTATATCTGCTGTTATAACTAAAACTTTGCCTGTTGTTGGTTCTCCTGTTGTTGTTATTGTTGTTATTATTATTGTACTCCTAGTGAGTCTCCCAGGATCATCTTTGTCCAGTTGATCTCAGACCCACTAACTTGTTTAGTGGGTTGTTTTAGACTTTGGCGATACCACGGCAATTGCTTAAATTCTTTTTTACAAGACCTGTTGGTCCTACTACTATTGGAACTGTCTGGGTAACCTTCTTCAAAATCAGCCTTGTTTCTGCCTGTAAAGTCTGGTATTTTATGACATTGTGTTCTCTCTGTACATAAGAGACTGTAGTCATTGGGTGTAGCAATTTCAGTAATCAATGCTACTTTTGTCTTCTTTTCATGGACTACTATATCTGGTTTTCTACAACTATTTTTTGAACTATTGGTAATAGGTGAGCCCATGTGGTATAAACATCAGCCTTTTCTATAATGCTTTGTGACTCATGTTTCCAATGGTTTTCAGCTACTTCAGTATTATAATGTTTGCACAATCCCCAATGCAACAGTCTTGCCAGATTATTATACCTTTAAATATATAGTCCTTTTGCCATTAGTATATCACAACCAGCAACAAGATGAGCAACTGTTTCCAATTCTATTTTACCAAACCTACATTTGTCTGTTTTTCCCACATGTCAATGCACTTTGTAAACCATCATATACAGTCTACTGTCCTAGGCCGCCAATATTAACCTTTTGTCTTTTGGTTTAAATTCACCTCTCTTTAACTATTCCTGTGTTCAGTCCTGATCAACATGAGGTTGTTCCAAACGTTTTCTATAACTGCAACTGTATTTATACATTTTCCAGAGTTCTTGCCTTCTCACATGATCCTTCACCTTATATTCTTTCTTTTGTTTTGTTTTTTTTGGCACATTCAGTTACTGCCTGAATTTTATCTACTTCTGGTTTGATTTCCATTCCCGCTTAACATGAATATGGTTCCACTAAACTAAGCAGGGAAGTCATCTTAGATTTATTCTCCTCATGTTTCAAAACTTTCACTATGTTTGGGTCTTGTGAGGTCAACAGATATGTATGCAGTCCCACAATTGCAGATCTATACATGTAATCAGTTTCAAGGAGGCCTGTATCTTCTTCAGAATGGGAATATATAATCTTGGTATACACTGATTTTTATAAATCATTTGACTAGCATGAAGCATCCTTCTTGTCTTCCTGACCAACCAATCCAACACCTTTTGGGGCCAGTCAATCACTATAAGTCATGACAGGAAGAACAAATTGATTTACAACTTGGACTTTGTTCCTAGACATCAACCCTCTTTTCATTATTAAGTTTAGTCTTCTAAAATATTCCTTACTAAGTTTTATTCACATCTGTTCATGTTTTACTGCTGATCCTTCATCAGTTCGATAAAGACCTCCATCCTCTATGAAACCATCATTCTTGGAGATGTTAATATAGACTGGAACTCCCTTATTGGTCCCTCACCCCAACATTTCATAAACCTGTATGGATTCTCACAACTGATCACTACCCCTACTCCCTAAAGTAAAAATTATACTGGTTCCACAACTGACTGGATCTAGACCAACTCTCCTAACAACTATTGTAACCCTTCAACCTTCCCTGACTCTATTAGTGACCATTCTCTCATCTTTATCATAAGGCACTCTTCTCATCTCTCTAAGCCCCATCTCTACAGAGATTGTAGGAAACTGCCTAACTTTTCCCCTGAAACCTTTAACAATAGAGCCTCTGCCATCAACTGGTCTTTCCTAAAAACTCTCCCACTCAGTGATGCTGTTACTAAATTCAGCCACATTTTCCTTGATATTCTAAACTCTCTTGCCCCAACTCACAAAAGCAGAACCAAGTCTAATTTTGCACCCTGGCTCTCCAAAGCTTTGATGTATGAAAGAGATGCTCTATGGAAAAAATGGCAAACCACTAAAACTCCCACCTTTCTCCAAGGTTATAAGCAACACATAAATCATATATAAAAAATGTATTATTTTTGGATAAATACTAATATTTCACTAAATTTCAAAGCTCTCACCCAAATGACCCCCAACAATTCTGGAGTACTATCAACTTCCTGCTCCACACTGGTTCTCCTACCATCGCTAACCCTTTTCCCTATCACTCTCCCTCTGAAACTGCAGACTTACTCAACAAGCACTTCATAGACAGCATCTCTAAATTCCTACCTTCTGGTAACTCTGCTCATCCCAACTCTTCTGTGTCACCCTCACCTCCCCCTAAACCTCTATGCTTCTCTATCTCTCAGCCTTTTACCTTGCGACCTGTTTCTACTAAATATATCAAATTGCTGCTTCTTAAACTAAAACCATGCTCTCCCTCCACTGATAAACTCCCCCCTCAATTTTTGAAAATTGCTGCTGACTCTATTGCATATCCTGTATCTATCTTAATCAACCGCTCCATTCAGGAATCTACCATACCAGAAATATGGAAATCCTTCTATACCACTCCTCTGCACAAAGGTGACAACTCTGTTGAACCCTCTAACTATAGACCAACTGCTATTCTGTCACCACTCTCCAAGATCCTTGAAAAATGTATACATACTCAACTACTGTCCTATTTCATTCAAGAAAATCTCACCCCCTCGCAACATGGTAATGCCCTAAACACAGTACAGCAACTGCCTTACTATCCTTTACTCAAAAGGTTGCATTAGCTAGGGACAACAACCTCCTTGTCTCCTGTCTATTCCTTGATCTCTCTAAAGCTTTCAAGAAACTCTCAGACCTAAACCTCTCTCCTTCTACATGTGGCTGGTTGCAATCTTACCTTATTGGCAGAAAACAAGCTGTTAGATGGCAGCAGGTTTTCTCACTCTTCCTTGTTGTTCAAACAGGAGTAACCCAAGGCTCAGTACTTGGACCTCTCATTTTCAACATTTTTACCAACAACCTACATTCATCCTGCAGTCTCTCATCTGTAATACAATATGCAGATGCCTCTACTCTCTTATCTATCTCCAGTACTATCTCTGAACTATTACTACTAACACATAATTCCTTTATATCTGTTGAAAAATGGCTCAGAAACAATCAACTAATCCTAACCCTAAAAAAACTCAACTCCTTCTCTTCCTACCTCAGACACTCTCTCACCTTAAATCCAACTTTTCTCTTTCCTCTCTAGCTAGCACCACCATCTCCCCTGCCTCACACTCTAAACTCATTTATGAACAACTAAAATTTGGTTTGCACATACAACAGGCCATCAAACAAACCCACCAAAAACTCAGACTACTTTATAGGAACACAAAAGTCCTTACTACTGCCACTAAACACACTCTTGTGCAGGCATTTCTCTTATCCAGTCTTCTATACCCTTCCCCCATCCTTACCAATATCCAAACTACCTCTATGCAGAAAATGGAACAAACATACAACACAAATTGCCAGATTTATTCTTAACCAACCACTCTCTTCACATCACTGCCTCTCACTAAACAAACTTCAGTGGCTGGAATTTCCACACCTTCTCCTACAATTGCAACTCTAGAATACCTTTTCCATACTCAACAACCCCTCTGCCTGCCCTGCTCTCACCTCCCATGTTACTCCCCACTCTCCGCTCAAGCCTCTCCGGAGTGCTGGTCAGCATCTTCTCTCAGTTTATAACCCAAAAGGAATATTGGCAAACTACTTTACAAACACTCTGTCTCACTAAATTGGAACAAACTCCCTCTCTATATTAGATCCAACCTTTCCTTTCCCTGTTTTGAAAAGGAGCTTAAATCCCACCTACTAAACTTGAAATTATGCCATTGCCTTGACCACACATAGTCTTAGTCTCTCCCACTGTTGCATCTCCTAACTTTCTTTCTCTGCTAGTAACTTCTGCTTAAACTAACCTCCTAAACCCTCAGCTCTACTACTATAGCCCTACTATAGCCCCTTCCTTTCTCCACACTATTTATCTTTTTCTATAACCTGTTGCATCTCCTAACTTTCTTTCTCTGTTAGTAACTTCTACTTAAACTAACCTCCTAAACCCTCAACTCTACCAGTGCTACTACTATAGCCCTACTATAGCCCCCTCCCTTTCTCCACACTATTTATCTTTTTCCCCCACTTCCTATCAATGTCTATACATTGTCCTTCTTTTGAACAATGATTATGTTTTTGTTTTTACTCTCATATGTAGTAAATTTTAGTCCACTACTATCAGTGCAACCCTTAATGTTCATAACTTTTTTCTTTTGTTTTTCTCTTTAGAATTAATTTTGTATTTGCAGTGTTGCTTTTAATAGTTTTTGACCTGCATGCTTATCTTTGTGGGGGCTCTTTCCCCTTGGGTCTCCACTGAAAATGGTTTTCTTGCTATCAATGCAATGCAAATAATTAATAACCTTCCCCGGGATTCATGAACCTTGCGCCAGGCGCCAGCATAGCGTCGGCGTTATAACGCCAAATATGGCTGCTTAGCGATTCAGGTATGAATGAATTCCACGTGCACTACCGGCGTGCGCCGGACCGTCCCCGCCCCCGGCGTAGGTATGCAAAACACACTGTGTGCGGTATTGCACCATGCAAATGAGGGCAAATAGCGATCCACGAAGTGGCGCAGGCGTAAGCGTAAGACGGCAATGTAAACCAAAAAGCGGTTTACATTTACCCAAACATACCGGAGGAGTAACGGAAGGCTGTCAAAGTCAGGTATCATATAGGTGCAATATGCCAATGTGGAAAGGCACCGAGAATGTCCAAAGAAAATATGCACAAAATGTAAAAATGACATAAATGGCACGCACGTAGAAAGAACAGCAGACCCCGGGATGTGTGCACAGAAGTTGTAAAGCAATGAAATAATATGATAATGTCCGAAAAGAGCATTAGAACACAAATCAGCTGCACAGCCACCACACACCATAGTATGTATGTAAAGCTGCAACCCCAGCGCAATGGTTGTCAAGGAGTGGTGGAGGTGTCTCGCGCCGTAACCAGGTATCAGTAGTCAACTCCATGCAAATGAGGCAGATAATAGTGAATCGCAAAACGGGCGCCAGCGTAAGGATGGAGCAAACGGCGAGCGGTACTACACCGAGGAGTGGCCTACACGAGATACATGTCAACCACACAGGGTGTGCCACTGTAGGAGGAAGGATATTGGAGGACAGCAAATCTGGGCTGTACAATGCACATTACAGCATCATGACTGGCGTGTTAGGAAATAGATGCGCTGACAGTACAGAATGCGCGTACAAATGCATGTGCACGAGGATGACTACGTTCCCGAAACCAGTCATGTGACGGCCTCACCGGCAACAACCAGGGATATAGGAAGGTAATGCGGAGAATACGAGGAAATGCGGAAGCAGTGTAAATGTATCCGTAACGAGCAATTAACACCAATCAATGCAGGAAGGGCAAACGCCGGCAGCTGATAAGTCTGCATGCAGACTCCTGCAGAACGGGAAAGGGGAGGCATATGAGAGCAAAGATAATAGGGGATGTAGTAGAAATGCAAAGAGCAAAGAACCGAAATAGCACAGCCAAGTACAGAGGTAGCATAACTGCGGCCGCAGATAAAATGCATCATATGCCATGTGCCTGCAGGATGCAGTAATGTAAGATGCCAGGCGAAGGCAATGCAGGCAACTGTAATGTAACACTACAGGCAGTACCGTTGCAGCTGCAAGCGTAAAACCACGGAAATAATCCATGGATAGGGCCGCACAGACACACCCAATGACATCACCGGGTATACAGCACAACAGTAATAAATGTGAATGCGCACAACACACAGCGCGATTTCCCAAACGCCGCACCATAGGGTGTAAATAGACAGGGAACTTTTAACATGTATATGCTGGGTGCCGCCGTGGCCGTGATGCATAGGTATGTGGCAGAGACAGACGGAGTTGCGGAGGGTGGTGCCGACAACTACCGTAGGCCTCACAGGAGAAGGAGAGTGTTCAGACCAAGGGTGACCTACCAGGGGCTGCGAGACCTGGAGATAGTAGAGCGCTACAGGGTGGACAGGGACACGTTACAGCAAATAGTGGAGCTGTGCCGGCCATGCCTGAGAACAAGAGACAACAGAGGGGAGCCCATCCCAGTGGACACAAAGGTATGTGTGAGCTTGCGAATACTGGCTACAGGTACCTTTCAAAGGCCCACCGGGACATAATGGGCATCTCACAGGCATCAGCATCCAGGGTACTACACCAGTTCCTGGATGCCATGTTACCACATGCCCATGAGCACATAAAGTTCCCCACATCTCAGGAGGAGTTGGCTAGCAATATGCGCCGCTTCCACCGTGTGGCACAATACCCGGAGGTCCTGGGTGCGATAGACTGTACGCACATAGAAATCAAGTCACCACCTGGGGAGCAGGGTAGACGCTACATAAACCGCAAGGGATACCCCTCCATCAATTGCCAGGTCGTGTGCAATGCGCAGGGCATTATCATGGATGTGTGTGCTGGCAGCCCTGGAAGCTACCACGACTCCCATATCTGGCATGCCTCACAGCTGTATCAGGTATTCGCCAGTGGGGACATCACACAAGGTCACCTTGTGGGGATGCTGGCTACGCACTGGAGCCGTGGTTGATGACACCCATCAGAAATGCACACACACACATGCAAGAACGCCATAATGAGGCACACGCACAAACGAGAATAATCATAGAGCATGTGTTCGGGATCTTGAAATCACGGTTCCGGTGCTTGGATACATCCGGTGGAGCCTTGCAGTACTCTCCAGGCACAAGTGCCCACATATTCATAGTATGTTGTATGCTACACAATATGATTCTGTGGAAACAGCTGCTGCAGGGACATAATGCCGGAGGGCCACCAAGCCCGCCACAACTGCCAGGGCAAGCACAGGCACAGGGCGTGCGGCGCCACGGACACACTGAGCCAGCCCCAGTAGGTAGACAGAGGCGTACCCAATATGCCTACGCCCTGGCAAAGAGGGAACGCATAGCACATACTTTGACAGTGTAGGCCCCATGGACTGACACCTCCTGACCTGCACACACAGTAAAATGGACGCCACACAAACATGTCCGCCCGTAATGTGTACCGTATCTGCGCACGTATGTGTGACTCCAACAAAGTCACCGGCCAATCACTGCACACCCAATAGCCAGCAGAGCATGGAACGCCAACACCTCAACGCACGCCGGTTCAACAGCACACGGCGTAGCCATATGCTGCCACTATCGCCGCAAGTCGACCACACATGTACGCATGTGCATACACAGATAGCGAAATACATATCAGTACACATGTAGAAATATATGTACGCATACACAGATAGAAAGGACAACAGGGTAATATGGAACCCAGGGATGCAAGTTCACAGATAAGTAAGACGCGAAATCACCACATATTAAACATAGTGACCGACAACCCGATCATCCTGGAGGGTGGGCAGGGCAGGTAACGCCAGCCATGGAAATGTTAACCTGCAGCAATACATATCCGCGTGTCGGGATGGTCACCAGTCCACGGTACAGTAACGGGATATGTGTAGGGTCACCACCTGTCCCACGTTGTGAGGGACAGTCCACCTTTGGGCAGTTGTGTCCTGCAGAAACATTGACAAAATGGCAAATGTCCTGAGATTGTAGGACAAAACCATTTCCCATAATTACTTTATTAGTTGCAGAAAACAGTTATTTTGTAGAAGAAACATCTAAATATGATAATAAACAGAATAAGCAACTGTAATGCTACAGCTTTGTATTCCGTCAAAAAGTGAATCGCTGTCCTTTGTACTGGCCGTGGGTATGTGTTGGCATGCAAAATCTGACGCTACTACAAATGTCCCACTTTGGCCATTTGAAAAGGTGGCAACCCTACATATGTGCGTGTCATATCCATAGGACATGAGTGCGGAGATACACGCCGCCACCGGCGATGCGCCAACGAGGTATTGTGTTCAACCGTCGGTGCGAAAGCGAAAGCATACCAGTGAAGTGTACGACATTATGAGGAACGTACCTCATCTGGGGTGTAAAACAGTGCATGTTCCTCGCAGTTCCTCCAAGTTCCACATTGAAAATGTCTCTCAAACAACCATTGTTAGGAATGTATATAAATGACATCCTGGTAAATAGAATGTACTCATAGTAAGTTAGTAAAGGTTCTTCACTGTAAGTAAATCAGCATATCATAATCAACCTATGACCTACTTAGCTGAAGTTGTCACTATGCCATTACTATGTGTTCCACATTATGCCCATGTGTTTCACATTACTACTGTGTGTGTTCCCCACTCCGGAAATAGAAGGTTGACAGCCATGGCGGCAATATGTGTATGTGTGAGGTGAGGTTGTCGTGTGTTCCGCTGTGTGTGTGTAATGTGTGTGCCAGTGTAAACTGTGTATGAAGGTGACATGTCACAGCCGGAGTGTAATAACAGGCGAGGCATACAGTACAGGAACCATAGGCGTATGTACAGCAGTACCCACAAAGTAGTACTGACATCTCCTCAGTGGCTATGCACGCGGCGTAAAATGATGCAAAGCGCAAATGTCCCAAAGTGTACCACAGGGCCATAGCAAACAGGAGATGCAAAGGACGCATGTACAAACCACGACCGTAGGTATGGCGGCCATAACGTACACTCCACACGGTCCGTCGGCAACGTTACACAGCATCAGGCATGTACGGCGAAAATACGAATGTGCCATCCGGCACCGATCGTGAACAGTCACGGTCCGGTAAATACGCCGGTGTGTTCCACGACCGTGACGTAAGCAAGCGGCACACGAATAGGAGGCTACCGGTAGCATACAGTCCGCCCCAAGTATAGGACCACAATCACCGTAACTATCAGCGACAAAATGCCAATGGATGGTAGGCACGGACGAACATCCGCAGATATATAACCGATGTGAAGGAGGAATACGTGCAGGAAGCACACATGCAGGCGATACCGACAGCAGACGACATCAACAAAACAAACATTCCCGAACAACACACAGGTAACCCGCAGCTCCCCAAGCACGGATGGAGCACACACACAAGCATATCTGGTATGTATAAGTGCAAGACTCACACCCCGTTCCCGTCACCCACATCCGCAGATATACCCCATTGCACATATCAAAGGGATAACAGCTAAAACCGTAGCAAACACATACAGGCAGTGAATGACAGCGGCATACCCACAACAAGCTCCTGGGAAACACTAGCAGCGGCTCATGCATCCATGCATTCGCTATGTACAGGAAAATAACAGCCATGTAACACATTTGAATGCACAACGCCATCGACAGACGCCGCCAGGACACGGGGACCCACATGTCGAACACAATACCATACCCAACACACACAATCCACGGCTAACACCACAGCGAAATGTACCCGACAACACACATAGCGGATGCAGTCACACAAACATGATACAATACATACCATCCTCACGAAGGTATTGCAAATAACCAACGGCCACACGAGGAAAGAACCATGGCCTAGTGCCGACGCATAACGAACGAAAGGAAGGGGGATCACCGCTGATATGCGCATAAGTACACACCGAGGAACAGCTATTGGCCTGATTAACCCACATGCATCAGGCGACGACGAATATAAGGAAGACTCCCTGGATATTCAAACCGTATGTTCATACCGAACGCATACAAAGTAGAGAAAGAGAAACAGGGGAATAGAGACGAACTCAAAACAAAAGGCCGGAAAGGTATGTCGAACCCACGACATGTACTGGTGTGTAACGCACGATACGTATGACGAATCTGTACAGTATGTGAACGGTGTGTGTAGGTAAAGATACCTGTCCATCAGGCAGAGAGAGGCGAAGGTTGGATATGTAATGCTAAAACGCGCAGCATACCAACAACTGTGGACAACGTGTGCACAGCAGTGGGACAACATGTAAACACCCGCGATAACCCCAGGGCCGGCTTGCCACCCTTTCAAAAGGCCAAAGTGGGAAATCGTCGGGACACACTTCAGATGTTACAGGTGGACACATACCCATGGTCAGTACAAAGGTTAGAACTCTACTCTTTTGCATAAAGAAAAGTGTAGTCTTGTAGCAGTTCAGTTGCTTATTGTGTGTCTTGTAACAGTTAGGAATGTACATACATAAATAAGTATGTTATGCAACTCTTACATAAGAATGGGATATAGTGATGTCCCACAATCTCAGGACATTTGCCATTTGTGATACATTTGTCAGGACACAACTGCCCAAGGAGGGACTGTCCCTTGCAAAGTGGCACAGGTGGTAACCCTACCCCAGGTCTGCCATAGGGGTTGCAAACACAGAACAATGCCACCACCCACGCCGATGCTGGCAGTGGATATCCAACACTGAAGTGCCACAGCAGGGGATAGGACATTTATGTATAGTGTCACAGCACACATGTGCATGGGCATATACCGTCGATGTCATACGGAATGTGCACGACGTGCACCTATCCCACGCAGTAGGGCGACTATGTCAATTATGTGTAATGCAAAGCTGGCATGATGGATATGTTCACAAATCATAGACAGTATCACAGGCATAGCATGCATGATGGAGCGATGGGCTAATGTTATATACATACACAAGATATGTATGGCCTGCACATATGGGACAATGTAGTAGCAGAATAGGTACCCAAAATGGAGGTAACAGCAAGTGACCATGTCCAAACGTTCCATAGCAGGTGCAATGTGTGCCACAATGATGTCCAGCAGGGCCGTGTGTAAACACATGTGCAATGTACACAGTACTGACACCCCCATGGTAGTGTCCACTGAACGGCAGAACTGGATGTCAACTGTCATGTCTATACAATACGTCCGCTGTGGTGGTACCATGGGTGTGTGTCACCCTACCAGCAAGGCAGCTATCACATGACTAGTGACACAGTGTGCCCCTGTGGGATGTGCACAGGACCTATGTCCCACAGCATGGTGTGTGTCCAGTCTGTGGATGTCACACAGACGCCGGGCTGAGCAATGTGGCATGTGTGCACACATGCAGGACTGCTCCTCCCCTGCCCACAGCAAACGCCATGTAGGAGTACTACATGCATCAGTACTGTGGAGAACATGGCCCATGGCAGAGTACATTACACCCCTGTGTTAGTGGCATGCAGGTGAGCACAGATGTGTTACATGACTGTCATTTGCATATGTCAACTGTCTGAGCTGGGTAGAGAGCACAGCATGACTATACTGAGACATGTAACGTTGTATCCATTGTGTAAGGTACACCACACATGTGTCATTGTAACACGGCCTGCGTGTACATGTGTGTATGGCACAGGTACAAGGGCACCCAAGGTATCAGCTAGACATACGGTCCAGAAATGTGTAGTCCTGCACATGTGTACCCACGCTATGGTGTAATATGGCAACCACAGCACCATGTGGGCCATGTGTGTGTACATCAACCATGTACAACGTGATATGCCTGTATAGGGACAGTATCCATGTGATACACACCGCATGACTGTCAGTATGCAAAGGTGATGTGTATGCACTATGTGTGATGTAACTGATGCAATGATATCTACATGATATATCTGCCACACTGACACCTGTATGGGTGTCAGCAACATGAGTAGGATGAGCTAGAATGCTGCCAGGTATGTAGAAGTGGTATATGTAGGCATGTACAGTACTGTGTGACAGCAGGTAGTGTACGTATGCAAATACTGAGCATGAGGGGCCACATGTCTGAGGAACGTGCAATGCCACACGACCCTGAAATGTTGTAGTCAGCATGATATGCCTGCACCACTGTGTGAACTGTACAGAAGGCACATGGCGTAACATGCCGATACATAGGGTACGATGTGATGCTGGATGTGTACACTGTCAATAGCATAAAGTGGAATGGTGCTGAAGGGCAAAGAGCGGATCATGTCTGATGTGATACCCTCTGTACCACCCCAACCACCCATGCAATAATATGACAGGTGGCCAGCATGGGATGTGGTGTGCTGTGGCGCACAGAAGCCCAACAAGGGTGCCAGGAAAGGCATGCAGGTAGTCAATGAGTGTGTGAAGCATGTATGTCAAGATGTGGCCCAGTGCCATACTGAATGGCCCAGTCATGGGTGTAGAGATGCAGCCCCATACGTGCAATGCAGTACCATCCATGTGTAGTGTGATAGATGTGGTAGTGTGGTGGTCAGGGTGCACAACGACATGAATGGGCTAGCAGTCACTGACGGTGCTGCTGCAGAGACATGTAACAGCCAGGTTGGCGGGATACAACAACCACGGCGGTTGGAGGTGACATTGGGACTGTGTTCCCAGACATAACATGTGCATGCCAGTACTATGTATGTGTCCACAGGGTTAATACAATGTCCAGCCAAGGATTGGAACCCTGTAGTGAGTGAGAGTGTGTATTGTTGGTAGGTACCCCATTGGCAGGCAGGATGCCAGCAACATCTGTGTCGCCAATGCCTGCATGACCGTGGTATGCTGCATTGAATGTGGATGTAGTCAAACAGCAGAGACATACCACCACACTGCGTGAGGGCCCACACTGCAATGTCTGGCAGTCATGTGTAGGTAGCTAGCTGTGGAGTATGTCATGCACCAGCAGGACACACCATGACTGTCAAGTGACACACAACACACAGGTGAACAAAACTACCGTGCAACAGCCTGCACATGTGCCCATACAGCACGTGTGCATGGAACAGGAATACCACTGTGGCGTCTGTGAAAATGCCAGCACCACCATGTCTCAGTGTGGAATAGCATGGTCCCTACCAGTGTGTAAATGTAGCAGAAGTGCACTGTGATCACTGTTGGCATAGGCACATAGACTGTCCATCGGACGGGGTGCCATGCCCTCAACTACCTCTGTCAGTGGATGTCAGTAATACCGGCTGTAGTGTGTATGTACCATGCATGCTGCTATGGTTGTGTGCTTAGGGTGTGGCTAGCAGGGATGGTAAGCATGGATGTTCAGCAAACAGAGGGGGGAGGTGTGTAGGCCTAGCATACAGACACATGGAGGTTTGGTGCATGCTGAGGGTAGTGTAGGTATGGTATGTGTCGTGTAATGTGTCACCCAGCTATGCGCACTGCATGGCCAAGCATGTGTGGGTACGTGGGAGTCCATACTAGGGAAGGTCGTGTTGCTGGCAATACATAGCAGTAGCAACTGTCCCAGGTGCAATGTACAGCATGCCAACCCGACTGGCATGTAACCTGTGGTGTACAGTGTCTGCACTGTCGCGTGTCACAATGTGTGTAGTGGCCACAAACATGGGTATCTGAACATGGACTACCTATGATGCAATGTGTCATGGGAAAATACAGTATGTGTGTAAATCACGGTGTGGTCGGGGAACCACCCACCTGTGTGTGTTGCAGTCCAGGTATGTGACTGGGAGGTATGATCTGTGTACAATCTGGACTGGCAGGTGTGCCGTGTAGGGCATGGAGGCAGGTCCCAGGCACCGTAGATAAATGACATGTGTGCTGTACTGTGTGTGCAGTGCTAGTGTACAGCACAGTGGAGGGTGTAAGCATTGTCACACATCACTGCATGCTGTGCCTACCTGTGACAGCCCTGCCAGAGACAGACATGTGACACCGCTGCACAGGCAGCATAGCATGAGAAGATGTACATGTGGGCTGCACACCTTAGCCAGATGTCCACACGTCATGTGTGCCACGGTAGTGTGGTTCAACACGACTATCAGACTGGACAAACAGCACATGCCTGCATAACAACAGTATGACCATAGTCAACAGTCCCAGTGACAGAGTAGGCCAATGTAGACTATCCCTGCATGCAGACCAGTGGCTACTGGACACCTGGCTAGACACACACCTGGACGGTTAATTCACCATTGAGCCATCACATGTCCACGTCCATGTGGGCCGTACAATGTCATCACAGGGTGGTCACAATAGCAGGTGGCAAGGCAGACACGGTGTACCAGGTGATGTGTCATGTGTGCATATGTTGAGTAGCACAGCCGCTCACATGTCTGCAACATACTGGTGCACGATGTATACTGTTACATGATGAATGGAACTGCACTGTCACCCACTACAGGGCCAGCTGGCACAGGTGTGGTGTGACTGGTGTAACCCATGTTTGCACAGGATACACACTGCTGTTGTAGGCAGCCATGCTGGTGGCCACCAGTGATATATGCAGTGGTCATACAAACATACCGCACACAGTGTTCAGGCAGGAATGTCAATTGTCGTGGACGATGTGCTGCTATGTGAATGTGGGTGTTTGTTGTGAATGTCACACATCCAGAAGACACCATCTGGTGCAGTCATGGTTGTCAACACCGGTACACACATCCACAGCAGTCAGAACCCAGTCCCGACAATGTGTGTCAGTCACCCTTGTACCGTGTGACATATGTGCACATGGCGGAACACCTCCCACTGTCATCTAAGCTGGCTACATGATGGCTGGAATGTGCTGTAGAAATGTACAATGCTGGTAGCCCAATGAAGTACCTGGAATCAGACACAGTACACTATGTCAGCCATGTAAACCATGCACAACAATGACTGCCCAACAGACACAAACAATGCATTGACACATGGAACATGTGCTCATGACAACCCCCACTGAGGTATGTTGCACATATAGATGTACAATTGTCATCTATGGCCATAGCATGGATGCAGACACACATACTCCACAGGTAGTACCATGTGATGTAGGTAGGGGGCATTGCTTGTGTATATGTCACAGTAGATGTACACAGACATGTCCTGCATAGCCGTCATGTAGCTGTGTCCCCATACATGGATACCTCTGCTGAGGCCAACACCACATTCACACAGGAGGGATGGTGTGTAGTGCAGCAGCAGACATGTGCGTGCCACCGGGCAATGTATGTAAAAACATGTGTTACCCACATCAGTTCAGGAACATATCCATGTGCATGGGGTACCGGTGTGTACATACAGCACTGTGTCGATCAACATCCCAACACATAGCACCTGCCAGGGCTACAGTGTATGCATGGATGTGTGATACCTGCATGCACCACACACACCCTCAACAAGCAGCGAACAGCATACCTCGCTGAGGGACAGTGTCCACACCATGGTGATAAACATGTTGAATGTCCATATTCACACAGCTATGACAAAAGCAATGGACAGCCAGCCTGCCAATACAGCCAGCCCCTGGGTGGGTCACACCCATTGCCATGTATGTGGCATACCCTGCCATATCATGCAGAGATGACCAGCAAGGCTGCATGAGCTATCACAGTCCCACATGGTGCAATGGACAAAAGGCACTCTCACTATCAACCATACACAGTAGTAATGTGGTGGCGATGCACCCTGTCATGTTACAGGTGCTGTGTGATGCTCTGCACAATGTGTGTGTACATGCTATGCATGGCCTTTCCTGCTAATGTGTCATGGTTACACATTGCTCCATGTCTATCACATACGTAACACAGGTGAGCTGGGAAAGTTGTCCAGCACCGTACAGTGCTGTGTGGAAGTACATGGCACAACACATGCATGTGCAGGTGTCCATGTGTATGTGTACAGTGCCGCTGCTGACGCTCACAACGGACACAGACCTGATGTGTACTGACATATACACAGTGTACAGGTGAACAGTAGCACAGACGACACATGGGGACATATGCCAACTGATATGGACATAGGTGCAGCCAGGTACACATGTCCATGGCAGGCTAACATCTACATGGTGCGTGCACAGTGTGATGGGGTGGCACACAGATATGATGTGACACCCAGTGCTCAATGGTGTGAAGCCACAACATCGGCTGTGTCACCGCCACGATGCCCTTCACAGATCACTGTGCAGATGTCGTACATGTCATAGCAATGTATTTCCAACAGTATGCCAGCACAGCAGTGTGAATGTGACCTGCCACCATCATTATGTCTTCCAGATAATGCCACGCCCCGGCTTCCACCATTTAGCCGACAGGAGGAGGAGGTCATCATACCATACCTCCAGAGTAACTACAACGGCCTGTTTAGCCATGTGCCACAGCAGGCACAAGAACGGCAGGAGATGTGGGAGGAGTTGTGCAGGAGGGTGAACAGCGTGGGCGGAACCAACCGCAGCTACCAACAAATCCGCAGGCACTGCACAGACCTGATCCGGCATGCAAGACAGCGTGCCGCTGCAATCGCCAGGCAACAACGTGGGACAGGTGGTGGGCCACCAACACAGCCCCCACTCACAGCTACGGAGGAGCTCCTGGCCAGTCTGGGGACACCCACGAACAACACGCAGAACCACTTGCACCCATCGTGGAGGTGGGTGTCGCCCGAGCTATGAGCCTGGAGCCGCATGGTAAGTCAGTGTTGCATGTTTGTATGATAGGCGACCTGGGTGTGGGTGTCATAGTACAACACATGATATAGCAATACATGCCAGGTATATGGCCACACAAGATGCAAACCATTGTATGCTATGTTGTGTTAGCAGACATGTGCATAGCACATGCAACCACACACATGCATGATGTGTCATGCACAGTGCTGACCGTGGAGATAGTAATGGCTAATGTGTATACCTTTGTGTAATGCCTTTACAGGTACGCCTGGCGGTCGCAAGGACAAGGGTCTGTTGCAGGTAAGTCTGTTGCCAGTCAAACGCATGTTCTGCTGTATTGATATTCCCCATGTGTCTAGGCATGACATGCTCACCTGTGTGTGCCCCGCCACGGTATACAGCTCGCACCACCCGACATACACACCACCCATGTACAGTAGATACACCCGTTATCAGAGTGGTATGACACCACACAACCAATTGGTGTGTTACGTGCATTCAGCTATGCATACAATGGTGTAGGTGTTACACAATGGCTGCATGTGTAGTATGCATTGGTATGCCAGTGCAGTATGGACACAGTACCACAGAGTGAGCTGTGATCTGGCCAGAGCACAGGTGTTACCAATGTGACCCATGCCCCTGCATCGGTGCACACGCAGACATGGCGCATGCCATGTCCCATGCACGTGGATGTCTGGCTGCAGCATTGTCACACCATGATATGACCTATGCACAACATAGCAGACATACACACTGTCAGCATATCCGTAGAGAATGTGACACGTCACACTAGTATGGGTGTATGTCACATGGGCCACCACAGGGCCGTGTGCACAATGTCTACCACACACAATTGTCAATGAGTCAGACAGACAAGGCCATGGTTGATACCTACAGGCATGTTGCCACACAGCACATCCACAGTGGGTACTCACCATTGCACCCTGTACACACATAGTGGGTTCATCAATGTAGTGGACCCCTTGGACATCTGATGTAGTACACCAGTGACATGAAATTCCTCCACAGCTACTACAGGTGCCTCCAATGTGCACCATATATGTGCTGCTGAGCAGCTGAACTGGCTTACAGACATGGCAATGTAATGCGCCCAGGTCACGCATCGCACAGACACATAGCTGTGTCCTGCTACTGTGCAGTGGCACAGAGCCCGCACCACACACCGTACAGCTATGCACACAGCTCACAGCAAACGTACCTGCACAGACATCACTGTTACACATACATTGTATCTGTACACTGTACACATAACACTGCACCATGACAGCCATCGTGATGTGGTGCATGCGGTGGGACACCATCTTCACATGTCCACATGATACCGCACATGTTTGCGGTGTACATTACATAGTGTTGGCAGCCATGTGTACTCCCAACTTGCCCGCGGCCACACGGTGTATCACGCTGATGCATGCAAACTACCATGAATGTGTGTACTGCATGCCTACTAAATGACACCTGCCTGTTGTACTGTCCCCACCAGGGCAGTGTACATACTGCCACTATGAATGTCTGGTCTGCATTCACTGGTCTGTGTTGTGTGAATGCTGCATGCCACCTGCATAATCACATGCATGCTGTGTGTGTGTGTGTGTGTGTGTGTGTGTGTGTGTGTGTGTGTGTGTGTGTGTGTGTGTGTGTGTGTGTGTGTGTGTGTGTGTGTGTGTGTGTGTGTGTGTCTGTATTGTAACCGATGGTATGTCTTTGTATTGACAGGTGCTGTAGGTGCTGCCCTGCTGCGGTCAATCTGATGCTAGTGTCCCCACAGATACTAGTGGTGATGAGCATGTGCATGAGGCACAGGCAGGGTCGTCACAGGCAGAGACTGTGCCACTGGAGAACATCACACATACGGCCCTTTCATCCCTGCACACGGTTCAGATGCCGACACATACCGCAACACCGTTGCCCATAGATGACGGTCAGTCAGCGACTGTTGTCCCCGAGCAGGAATGTGTGGTGGCTGCAGAAGGTGTGGGTACACACGATGTTGCCAGTGTAAGGACTGGTGCAGTGCCACGCAGGCATGTGGCAGGTGCTGCCCGTAGGGGAGCACCGCTAGACATACACCTGCCGCCCAGGTGCAGCAGCTGGTATAACCAGACGCATGTTCCAGACTGTAATGGCGGCGCAGGCACGCGTTCAACGGCAGAACCAGGAGGGCAGAGGCTGCAGAGGTCCGCAATCCGTACTTAAATGACAGCATCCAGGCATTGGCGAATGCACAACAGCATCTTGCCGATGTTCTGGATAGGAGATTGGGCGATATGGCTGGTCTCATCGACCGAGGCTTGGCCATCCTTGAGCGCGCAGTCCGTGCAGGAACACCAGGTAGGGTGAGGCATAGGGCACGGGCGTGTGCCAGCAACACCACCTGCTGCAGGTCAGCGCAGCGTGCCACCTCCCATGCCCACACAGACAGTGATGGTAGCAGTAGCACTGCAGCTGCTACCACACCATCCACACCAGGACAGAGCAGGCCACGTGGACGTGGCCCTGGACGGCCCCGTCCTGGGCACGCTTCCAGCGGACATGTGACATCGGAGAGTGGACAGTCTGTACCTCCACCCGGTCGTGCCCGTGCGACCCCAGGCAGGCGCTGGTCACTTCGCCGCCGGCAGACACAGTGAGCCGTAACACCTGCACTGTACAGTCAGGGGCTGCCAAGCATACCCGTGTAGGCATCACAGATGACTGAACTGTGTACACACACACCCACACACAGCAGACACAACTGTAGGGCTCCACCACACCCACATGCAATCTACATAGTCATGCCCACTCAATGCACTGGCCCTTACACACACACATGATGTCATCCATTGGTACAGCCCATGCCTGTGGCACACATATCACCCTGTGCATATGATTAAGTCTCTGCCGATAACTGTGAGCCACACCATCAATGCACGGTTAAGCTGACATATTATGATGCACAGGGTGGACACGATAGTGAGAGGTGTATGTGATACCTGTGTCCGCATAGTACGTGCTGTGTATGTTGTGGTGTGTGTGTATGGCTGGTGACAGGTGTGTATGTGATGTGTGTTGTGCACGGACATCATGCAGCAGACATACCATGCAGGACAGGTGCAGCATTCATTGATATGTGTACACAGTATGTGTGGTGGTTACATGTGTAGCACCATGTCGGTGCAGTTAACCCGTATGATACTGATGGTGTACTTGCACGTGCCTACTGGGAGCACTGTAATTAGTTCCCCACGTGTAGTCGTGGAGTACCCACAGGCATGTCTGGCAAAATCAGCATAGCACAGTTACCCACATCCGGCATGGACCCCTACATAGGTACATAGGCACACATGAACGTGACAGGATATGTGCCCTACGACATGTGTGGACCTAGCATGACTGTGTGTGGCATCTAACACCCCTCAGGATGGGGATGCCATATCCATCAGTCCCCAGTCCCTGGTCTAGCAGTGACACACAGAGGTTGACTGGCGATAACTATAGTCACACATCCACACGCCATTAGCAGTCCTGGACAAAGGCAGTCAGGGCCTTTCCTTCACATGGCCTGGCACTCCTCCCGTGTTGTAGTGTGTGTCTGGCGTTACCCTGTTCCCCAGCACGCCCCACTCATCTTTGGGTTGAGGTGTCTGACAGTCGCTTCTGTGCCCATGTTTGCATGGGGCCTAGGAGGTGGAATGTGCCCATGTCACCCAGGTCAGACATGGCCGTATGTCAGGCACAGATCACCACGGAGCAGCTGTGCTGTGAAGATCCACAGCCAGTGTCCCCTTGGCCGCACCTTGTGACACATGTCCTAGCACCGTCATCCCCGCCTTGTGGAACGCTTATGTCCTTCCGAGTGCTGCAGGCGCCAGGTTAGCTACAGGCCACATGTGCCATTGTACGCAGTCATTGCACTGGTGTGTGATGTGTACAGGGTACAATGAACACCCCTGATGTGGTTGCCATTCCATCCAGACCAGGAGGCCACAATGGAATGTCTTCACACCCACATTGCCATTGTGTGTGTTGACAGAGGTTGCCAACAGGTGTGGTAGCCATTTCCCTGGACATGTCCACCATCTTTAATGGCGCATCACCTACATGTGACATTGGGACGAACATGTTCTTCACACTGGGTAGGGCTGCACCTTCTCTGGCATTTGGTAGCAGGCCATGGCTCTGGCACCAGTCATCCATGTCTATGACGCCCTAGGTGGATGTTCGTGTAACATGGGGTGCTGGGTATGTCGGGCGGTGCGTAGTCATCTGCATACCTTGTCTGCTACAATCCCCTATGATTGCATGCACATTGGAAGGTCGGATGCCATATGGCAGGGTGCACAGGAGTGAGCCCTGTGGGCCTCCACTGGGTCCAGATATGAGTGTGACAAGGCACCTTCAGCACCAACCCTGTGTGGTGTGACCTCCAACCTGTGTGAGAAGCATCGGGTGACATATGTCCCCACATGTATGCTGGCGAGCCTTTACATGGGTCCCATGTGTAGTGTGCTCTGAACGCACCCACCAGGACATGGTACTGTGTGCAAACCCACATATCCCCATCAATGGCCTTGGTGAAGACTCCAGACTGGACGAGCAGGTTCGGGAGGCAGGATCCGCCTTGACTATGTAGTTGTGGGTATGTTCCGGTATTGGCTGTACACCGCTATCTGTAACCATGACCACCTGTATGGACCTCCACACAGCTTTGCAGACAACACTTGTCAAGCGATAGGGTGTGGCTGTTGACAGTCCATAGGAGCACTACCCTGGCATAGTGGGACCACAGATGCCATATGGCATCCATTGGGGACATAGCCCATAGTAAGGCTAACATGACACAGTGGCCGCATGTGTGGGCCGAGGGCCTCAAAGAGGATGGGTAGCACACAGCCAGGGAAACCATCGGTGCCCATTGCTGACGTGTCAAACGCCATAGAGATATGGGATCACCCAGGCCATATGACATGTTTGGGAGGATACACTCTGGTGGGATGGATATGTTCCCTGTTGGGGATGTATGCATGGAACATGTCCTGTGGTATGCAGACAATGTCTGTGGGTGCAGTGACTGTTGTACCATTCTGGACCATTTCCAGGCAAGTCTGTGTGCCCCCAACCATGTCCTTACCACAGTTAGGGAAGGCCCTGTGGTTGTCTCATGTGCCCTCTGCAGTACCACTCCCACGAGCGGACCTGGATGTTGGTATGTGGGCGTATGGTGACGCCGGTATGAATGGGTGATGGTTTCCTGGTACTGTCATTGCCCTGCCATGTAGTAGCTCCAACTGTTGATGTACAGGTAGTCAGTGGCTGCGGTCCACCACACCATGTGCCTACCTGTGGTGGACAAGGTCCTGATGTCATCATGTTTGCCTGTTGCAGACATGCATGTGGGTGGTCGGGAAGGCATTCGTTAGGCGCTTGCCGGTCTGGCCTCTGTTCAACATTGGCATGGAGGACATGTAGGGTACCACACCGGTCATATGATGTGTGTGGTTTTCTGTGGAGAGGTCATCACTGAGGTCCCCATGCTGGTGTTGGTTACAGTGAGTGGATGACCAGTGGATCCACTATACGGTCTTGCATCACCATTGAGGGCTGTACATCCTGTGTGGGGCATATCCTCACCATGCGTGATGGGCAGAACTGTCAGACATGCCTCCCCTGGTATGTATGGTGCATGGCTGTTTAACAGTGGCCAGGTGTGTGAACACCTGGGACTGCTGGCGTACTGTGTTGTGCCATGGGTAATGTTCCCAGGCTATGTATGGGTGGTTCATGTCACCCAAACGGTGCTGTTGTGAGAGCATGCCCACTCACCAGTGTCCTCAGGACATCTGTGAAGGTATCCTGTGTTTGTGAGGGTTGTCTGTAGCATGCAACAAACTGTAGGCCAGTCCTACACATGGTTAATTGCACCTACATATTCCCCGCAGCAACAACAACGCCTGTGGCATGACCGGTTACTGTTGTGTGGCGGACACACAGGATGGTCCGCATTCCGCCACCCATGCCGCCGCACCATGTGTATGCATGTCTGATCTGTGCCGACTCTAAGTGTCTGAGCATGCCCAGTAGGCAGCTGTGTAGATAGACACACAGCACAGTGCACACCGCCGCCTGCAGTAATACCCGGTGCATGCCTCTATCCCCACGCAACGGCCACGCCTGTGGCATGGCCAGGTTTCTGTTGTGTGGCTGGACACACACGACGGTCCACATTACGCCACCCATGCCGCCGCAACATGTGTATGCATGTCTGCCCTGTGCCGAGTCTAAGTGTCTGAGCATGCCCAGTATGCAGTGATGTACTGATCAGTAGTTACTTGTTATTCTCGACTGCAGCACTAACGTGTTAGTGTACGGCGACCTTGGATGGTAACAGACTGCGCGACTCTGTCCGAACACCCGATCGGGCGCATTGCCTTTGCAAATGATACCACTCACGTAGGGTATGCCTCCTGACAGCGCCTGCTCAGTAAACTCGGTAGCTGCTCTGTAAATGCTTCATACTGTAGTGTGTTCATGTAGATAGGCGAGGTTCGCCCCCGCCCTTCCGTGTGTGTGTGTGTGTGTGTGTGTGTGTGTGTGTGTCTGTGTGTGTGTGTGTGTTTCCAGCTGCCTCTGCGACTGATTATGCTTTTAGACGCCCGCAACACATGCCTTGGCTATTGCCAACTATTGTCTTGCGGGTGACGCCAGCAGCCTACAAGTATGCCTGTGACAGCGCCTGTTCAGCAAACTCGTAGCTGCTCTGTAAATGCTTCATACAGTAGTGTGTTCATGTAGATAGTCGAGGTTCGCCCCCGCCCCTTCCGTGTGTGTGTGTGTGTGTGTGTTTCCAGCTGCCTCTGCGACTGATTATGCTTTTAGACGCCCGCAACACATGCCTTGGCTATTGCCAACTATTGTCTTGGCGGCTGACGCCAGCAGCCTACAAGTATGCCTGTGACAGCGCCTGTTTAGCAAACTCGTAGCTGCTCTGTAAATGCTTCATACAGTAGTGTGTTCATGTAGATAGTCGAGGTTCGCCCCGCCCCTTCCGTGTGTGTGTGTGTGTGTGTGTTTCCAGCTGCCTCTGCGACTGATTATGCTTTTAGACGCCCGCAACACATGCCTTGGCTATTGCCAACTATTGTCTTGCGGTGACGCCAGCAGCCTACAAGTATGCCTGTGACAGCGCCTGTTTAGCAAACTCGGTAGCTGCTCTGTAAATGCTTCATACAGTAGTGTGTTCATGTAGATAGTCGAGGTTCGCCCCCGCCCCTTCCGTGTGTGTGTGTGTGTGTGTTTCCAGCTGCCTCTGCGACTGATTATGCTTTTAGACGCCCGCAACACATGCCTTGGCTATTGCCAACTATTGTCTTATGGTGACGCCAGCAGCCTACAAGTATGCCTGTGACAGCGCCTGTTTAGCAAACTCGGTAGCGCTCTGTAAATGCTTCATACAGTAGTGTGTTCATGTAGATAGTCGAGGTTCGCCCCCGTCCCTTCCGTGTGTGTGTGTGTGTGTGTTTCCAGCTGCCTCTGCGACTGATTATGCTTTTAGACGCCCGCAACACATGCCTTGGCTATTGCCAACTATTGTCTTATGGTGACGCCAGCAGCCTACAAGTATGCCTGTGACAGCGCCTGTTTAGCAAACTCGGTAGCTGCTCTGTAAATGCTTCATACAGTAGTGTGTTCATGTAGATAGTCGAGGTTCGCCCCCGCCCCTTCCGTGTGTGTGTGTGTGTGTGTTTCCAGCTGCCTCTGCGACTGATTATGCTTTTAGACGCCCGCAACACATGCCTTGGCTATTGCCAACTATTGTCTTGCGGGTGACGCCAGCAGCCTACAAGTATGCCTGTGACAGCGCCTGTTTAGCAAACTCGTAGCGCTGCTCTGTAAATGCTTCATACAGTAGTGTGTTCATGTAGATAGTCGAGGTTCGCCCCCGCCCCTTCCGTGTGTGTGTGTGTGTTTCCAGCTGCCTCTGCGACTGATTATGCTTTTAGACGCACCGCAACACATGCCTTGGCTATTGCCAACTATTGTCTTATGGGTGATGTCAGCAGCCTACAAGTATGCCTGTGACAGCGCCTGTTTAGCAAACTCGGTAGCTGCTCTGTAAATGCTTCATACAGTAGTGTGTTCATGTAGATAGTCGAGGTTCGCCCCCGTCCCTTCCGTGTGTGTGTGTGTGTGTGTTTCCAGCTGCCTCTGCGACTGATTATGCTTTTAGACGCCCGCAACACATGCCTTGGCTATTTCCAAATATTGTCTTATGGGTGACGCCAGCAGCCTACATGTATGCCTCTGACAGCGCCACGCCAGTTAACTCGGTAGCGTTGTGTAAATGATTCATACTGTACTGAGTTCATGTAAATAGGCGAGGTTCATCTCCGTCCCTTCCGTGTGTGTGTGTGTTTCCGCTGCTTTCACCATACAACTGAATAAGCAATTGTTACAGTGTTCACAATCAACAGTGTGATATTTAAAATCATGTTAAGACTCACATTGTTGTTTGTGAACATTCTTAGACATAGCATATTTCCTGCACACGCTGTGGAAACAACGAAAACGCTGCATGTTTTAATGAACTGTTCAAATGTTACTAAGACTTGTGTTGTGTCGAACCACGGGACTATTCTTGCTGCAGGTTTCCGGTTTGTTTGTGTTGCATAGTACAATATCATGTAATACGGTGTTCATAGTATGCTTTCTGTGATGTTGACATGTGTGTGTTTCGTTAGCAGTACGCCTCTGCTTTCTATGCTGTGGCTACATCTCCATTGCTCGCATAGAAAGTGACAAATGGAAGTGTAAGGGTGGACATTTAAAGCCTGGATACTTCCATGTTATGTGTAAGTCTCACGGGCCAACGGGTGATAGCGCATACATGTCTATGAAGTACCTTTGGATACCATATGCCACCTGTCGTGGACGAAATGTTTATGTTGACTGTTCCATCTACCTATGTGTGACATGGTTTGTGGCCATAGGGTGCCAGCAAGTCTTCCCTGTTCATTGGGTGTTTGCCATGGTGTATTGACATCAATCCTATTAATTCACCGAAGGATGTCTTTCTTTGGTGTCAACGCCATAGTTTGACCATCCTATGTCATTCCCAGCAGACGTGGAGATTGTGCCATTGGTATCTTTACACAGGTGACCCATCTGTTCCACTGTATGGAAGCGCAGATCCCCATAGATGTGCTGGCACATGGAGTGTTGTGTACGCCGGTATCTGCCCAGCGGTCTTTCTTTGAATGGGGAGTGTGTACTGTACACCGTATCTGTATTCCCTGGGTTATGCCTTGCAACAGCTGTGGATTCCCCAGGTTTGCAGCTATGGGTGCCATCTTGGCCGACGCTTGTCCATCCATGGGAACTGCCTACTGGACACTAGTATCGGGCTGTCAACATTTCACAGCTGCATTCTCCATTTCCGTGGATGATCGGTATTAGTATTGCGGAGTAACGATATGCCATGGCCACGCCCCGCACACGGGCGGGACGCTGAATCATCTGCCAATCCACACCGACACCCATATATGCATACCCACCTTCCCATGTCTGCAACCGCCGACAGTACCCCTTGCACACCCTTCATGTGTGCGGAAATGGGATGTGGAAGTACGTATGGATGCAGCAGCCTGGGGAGTCCTATTCATATGTCCTGCATTTCATGGACGGCTGTCATCACCCTTGAAGACACCTGTGGTGCATATATCTACCTGTGCCGTAGTCACGGCTGTCACCTCTTCCCACTATGTTGCTCACACTCACTTAAGGAGTAATATTTGGGTCCTGTAATGGACACCGATGTGCATATGCAAAGTTTAGGACATGTTGGACTGTGTCCATTCGCCAGTGGGTTTGACTGCCGCGTGATGTTCCCCATTCCCGGATGTCTGTCCGCCTACCCATATTATGTAGTGCTACGTAACCCGTGTCCTTCCACAATTTACCCATAGGGTGTTACTGTAGTCCTGCAGGTTGGCAACTGCTTTACATAATCCTCACAGGTACCATTGTGAACTATCCGCCACTGTATTGTCAGTATAACACAGCCGGTACATGTAGAACCTATGTATTCATGACAGTATGTCGGTTATGTGTGTGAACTCCATATTTTAGCGATAGTATGACCTTCCTAGTTGACGTTGTTGGTGTGCCATTAATATGTGTTCCACAGGTCGCAGGTATGTTCCGCAGAGTGGAGGCGGGTGATCCCCACATACTGGATAGCACCTTCGCTGCTGTGTACGCTGGGATTCGCATGGCAGGATGGATGTCTACGGGTGTATGTACTGCTGTTTCCATCTTTATGTCCTGTGTCATGCCCTACTACGGCTGTGTGATTCCACCAGGCTTGCTATTATGGGTGCCATCTTGTCCGTGACGCTTGTCCATCCTTGGGAAATGCCTACTGGACACTGATGTAGGGCTGAACACATTTCACACATGCCTTTAGCATTACCCTATGGGTGCTTTGCATCCTTACTGGGGACTAAGGCACGCCCTGTACCCGCAGCCCTCCCACGGGCGGACAACGGATTATCAGCCAAACAACACCGAGACCCATTTTGCATACCCAGGATACCAGGGCTGCAACCCCCACGGCACGCATGACACATCCTTCATGTGTGCGGAACTGGGATATGGACGCACATGTATGGACACGGCAGTCTGGGGACCTCTGTTCATATGTCCTGCATGTCATGGGCAGGTATCATCAACCTTAAACACGCTGGTGGTGCATATGTTCAGCTGTGCCGTAGTCACGGTTTGTACTGGATTGGCTGTTCTTGGCGATACTGGCAAAACAGTCAGAATTTTTGGAGTCCTACAATGGACACCGATGTGCATTTGTAAAGTGTAGAACGTGTTTGACTGTCCCCATCTGGCCAGTGGTATTGACTGCCGCTGTATGTTCCCCAGTCGTGGATGTCTGCTTGACTACCCATCGCTTGTATGACATGGCCTATCTATATCCACGTGCCAGTATGCGTAAATACAGCAAACCTTAAGGCCCTGCCCATCTTCATAAACGACATTATGGAACATATATCGGCAGAAACAGACACTGTCAAATACGATAGACTCCACAGTGAAAGGATACTGAGCTCTCTCAACTACTAACATGGGGCACCGCCGAGTACGGATGTCATGACATAGCCGCCCCTAATTCACTTCCTTCAGAGTCGGTTTAAAGCGAAATAATCAATAAACCTGCTCATAGTTAGGTGGACAGTGCTCCAAGTCTTGATTATAACGTGACATATACATATCAGTGTTGCATGCCTTACTTCATGGAAACAATAATACGGCAACAATGTGTTAATATATCTACAATATTGGTAAATACAATCAGTATCCGGACACATAGTTGATAATTGGTGAGAGTGCACCTTAGAATGTAGTGTGTTGATCAGGTTATTGTATATCGATGTGTATAATAGTAGCATTACGATAACAAAGCATGGAATCAATAGGTACTATTTAAGCATATATTTGACAATTATGAATGTAAACGTGGAGGAGACATCCGTAACCTTCCCTGGTTCCACTGGATCACACACGCACACGCATACCGCATGTCCGGATTGTGGGTTACGCGACGCCGCATTACGCATATCCGTAGTCCGCTTATATATGTTTACAGTGTCTGTGTGGTTACGTGTTTTATGCTACTTGTGACTATTCCGCAACATATGTCTGATCCGTTGACGGACGGTGCAGAAAGCACTTACAGCTTTATATATGTAACAGTCTTTGCAGCATGGACGCTTTACGCACACGCACATCTATATGTTCTATAGTCATAATTCCAACGTGACTGCAGTCACGCTTGACTCTTACTGTGACCAGTGCACGCTAGCTGTTCGTTGTCATTAATATGCATACCCGTGGTACCTATGTACATTTACATATCACCCCCGCACACACGCACGCCACAGGCATCCATTCTCCTGCTGGGAAAGGTGCGGTACTGCATGTTGAACATTCCTAATTCCCTCGCCATGGCCCAGGATGCATATGTCGTCACCACAGGGCTGTTCAGATGACAGCTGCTTATATCCCATATGCATACAGGCCTTCGATTGTCAGGGTGTTGCTGTGGTGCTTTGGGTTTGGTGTTGGCCGCCACCGTACGGGAGTGCCCTGACCCTGTACGAATGTTAGATGAGTCACATGGGCACGCTTTCTCCGTGTCCATGGTACCATGTCACGCCCCCCAATTAGTCTTAACCGTGCGCCGATTGGCCGGTGTATCCGCTGTAGATCTCAAGTATACTAATTGCACACGGTCTGATCGAACTAACCTACTTCCATTACTAACCCTCCGTATGTATGGCCTGTGTCGCAATATTACAAGGGTTTAACATTGCGTGACGACTTTCACTGAGCCACAGACATGTCCGTTGCTTTGTTTGGCCCGGTTCCGCTGTGCTACACACATTTAACATGGCGTAACAGGTTGAACAGCTCAGACACGAGGACATCGGGTTGTCCGTCGTTGTCTATTATTGAATGTCTCTGTGGAGTTTGTTTCACAAAGCGACACATTGTCGGCATTGTTAACGGACATCTCGCAGTACGCCCGCACCGACGCTGGTGACGTATGTCTGCCTTTGGCGGCGAACAGGCATTATGCTGTGCCATTATGTCTGGGGATATATGGTTTCCTTCCTTACGTAGATGATGTGCCATACTAGCAATGACCCTAGCGATGACCCGCCTGGGTGTGGGTACTGCTGTATTACCCACGGGAAGAGTGGCCTTAGGGTAAGTGGTGACCTAGGCAGAGGTTGCCACCGATACGCCACCCGCTACCCTCCTGGTCTACCTACACCAAATAGAGTCTGGAAAGGTGCCCCGAGTAGAGCAACACCCTAGACGGCTACCTACTTGGCCTATGCCTAAGGCCGGCTATGTGTGTGGTCCCTTGGGCATCGGACTCGAACGTGGCACGCCTGCCGCTGGTATGTCCAGCATTACCCACATCCAGCCCCAAGGCAGTCAACACAACATCCATGGGTCCACATGGTGTCCCAGCTGTGCACTCCAGGAACTCTATGGGGAATTTAACCCACACTTCGGACAGCTGTGTAATCCTAGCCTCACCTCAGGATACGCACCTGAGTAGTAGCACAGGGCGACTGTAGTCACACTCCACATAGATGGTGCCTCCACTGACCCTGGGTATTACCATACCATTAGTTTGACAAGCCTTATCTGCAAAGCCATGGAGATGGATCATAATGGGACACATAGATAAGGACATAGGGGACCCGATACTTTGGATACAACCCAGTTTAGCTTGGTCATAGTCAGATCATGCCCTTTACACGTGTTTCACTTTGTAGAATCAGTCACCAAGGCCATTGCTGAGGGTAAAGCAGTCCATACAGCCTACCTCAACCCGCAGAGGCCGCCGACACAATACCCCTCGGCTATACTTGATAAACCCGTCATCTTGAATGTAAATCCATACATCGCCATATGGGTTGCAAACGGGCTAGGTCACAGAACACACATGGCCATAGTTGCTGGCGCCATGTCATACTCACAGCCAGTCACAGGTGGTGTCCCATGGGCTCAGTCCTGGGTCCACTATTTCCAGCATCTACGCTTCCAATGTACACGCACACAGGGGGGTTATGGGTGACAATGTTTGCATACGACTGCAAACCGGATGCCAAAGTCAGACACACATCTGACACAGATATCCTTCAGGAGTGCCTCACAGATGTGGATAAGTGGTACCAGAGACATGTCCTACAGCTAAATGCCAGGAAATGCATAGGCATACCCTTCGGGATGAACAAGGTTACCCCGAGCTACCATATAGGTGGCAGTCCACTGAACACGGAGGGGTTACCAGTGATCTGGGGACACGTGTTGTTGTTAACCGCTCGCTAGACACACATGTTGCTAACATAGTTGGGTAGACCTTCCACATTGCCCACATCATCATGAAGGGATTCACATCTAGATCAGGGTATGTTATTGTACCCTTGTACTCATCACCAATAGACCTATGATTGGGTACAATGCCCCGCTCAGAATGTATCTGACCCAACACCTGCAGCAGCTGGAAAGGCACCAACAGTTCTTCGACAAACGGATGCAGGGTCTCAGGTATATGTGTTATACTGACCGACTGAAAGGATTCCAGCTGTATACAGTTGCATACCACTTGCCCAGAGGTGACCCGTGCCTGGCATGCACGGCTAGGTCGAACCCAGATCTGATGACTATGCTTCACGAAATAAGGTAGATCCTCAGAACCACAAGGGCAGCTGACGTACACCTTGACACTGTCATTAATCGAACGTGTTGTTGGGACGGATTCATCACCCAGACACTCACTATGCTGTGGAACGACATCCCAGTACATGTGAGGGCAAGCACCTCGCTGGCCTTCTGTTAGTATTTACACATGGATGTCTGATTGATTTATTTAAGTAACCTTCTAAATGAATGTTACATTAGCACATTGTGAATCTTTACATTTCGTTGGTCTATTTTACAGTAGTCATATTCATACGGTTTATGTGTATATATTATGGTTCATTCATATTACTAGGTGTCTGCAGTTCTGTTAATATATTGGCACAATCCGTAGGACATATATATGTAGCTTACACAGTCAGACATTTGGAAAACATTTTATGTTGGTTCATGTTTCATATATGTACATATATTTCCATTTTCCGATGAAGACTGTACCTTTCAAGCAATGTCTGATGTCCTCACTGTGTGGGATGTGTAACCCAAGTAAGGTTTGTTCGCTTGTCTGCCTTTAAGGCATGTAATTAGTACCTAGCACATCTAATGTACCAACCAATTAATGCTTGTAAATGTAGTAGGTTGGACTGCATTGTATGTAGTCTGAATAAGTCTGCTTATGAAGCAGACGAAGTGGGCTCCAATAGACTATGGTGACTGCCTTTAATTCTTGGTGTGCTCTGGTTGGTCACTGACGGTCCCTACAGTACCTGCCTTTGCTTTGGACTTCATCGGCTGGTTGTCTGTGTTTCTTGTATGGGGAATGTCAACTGTAGTCCCTATGTGTATGACTTGTGTAATGCCTTACTACGGCAGTGTAATTCCACCGGTTTGCATTTATGTGTGCCATCTTAGTCATACGCTTGTCCATCCATGTGAATTGCCTACTATACACTGGTATAGGGCTGTACACATTTCACACCTGCATTTTGCATTCCCGGAGTATGGTGTGCATTATTAGCGGAGAGTGACGATGTGTTACGACACGCCCCTCCCACGGGCGGACAAAGGATTGCCTGCTAAACAACACCGAGGCCAGATTCTACATACCCAGACTCCCTTGACTGCAACAGTGGACAGTACCCATTACACATCCTTCATGTGTGCTGCAGTGTGATGTGGACGCAGCTGAATGGACCCGATACCCTGGGTATTTCTGTGCATGTGTGCTGCAGTTCATGGACAGCTATCATCAACATTGAACACGCTATGCGCCTATGTGTACCTGTGACGTGGTGACGACAATTAGATCACATGAGTAATGCAGGAAGCTAGCAGGCATTCTCTGAACAGAATTTTGGGTCCTACAATGGACACCATGTGCATATGTCAAGTTAGATGTTGCTGGACTGTGTCCACCTGCCCAGTGCTTTTCACTGCTGGTGTATGTTCACCAATCGCGGATGTCTGTTTGACTACCCATTCCACATGGTGCTACATAACCAGCTGAGTTAGTACTGTGAACAAATGACATACATCCAAAGATGCTGGTTACCAACTGCTTCATATAAACCTCAGACATCCCAATGGGACATATCCGTCACTATATTTCCAATATAACACCACCGAACATGTTGCTTACCTATGCATTCATTTAACCATGTTGTCTTCGTAGGTGGGAATGCCATAGTTTACACACCCTACGTGACGCTGTGTGTGTGCCATTAGTATGTCTTGCACAGGTCGCAGATCTGTTCCGCTGTACGGTAGCGGTGCTCCTCAGTCTGTTGCTGGCAGACTGAGTGCTGTGTACGCCGGTGTTGGCACGAGAGTCCGACTGTATGTGGAATGTCAACTGTGGTCCCTATGTGTATTTCCTGTGTCATGCCTTACCGCGGCTATGTCATTTACCCGGTTTGCAGTTGTGGGTGCCATCCTGGCCATACGGGTGTCCATCCATGACAATTGCCTACTGGACACTAGTATAGGGCTGTACACATTCCACACCTACATTTAGCATTCTCCGGAGTATGGTTTGCATTATTAGCGGAGAGTAAGGCAGGTGTTACGACACATCCCTCCCACAGGGCGGAGGAAGGATTGCCTGCGAAACAACACCGAGCACAGAGTCTACATACCCAGAATCCCTTGACCGCAACAATTGACAGTACCCATTACACATCCGTCATGTGTGCGGAAGTGTGATGTGGATGCAGTGCTATGGACCCGGTACCCTGGGTATTTCTGTGCATCTGTGCTGCATTACATGGACAGCTATCAGCAACATTAAACACGCTATGTGCATATGTGTACCTGTGACGACAATGAGTTCACTTAAGTGTTGAAAGAAGGCGGCATTCCTGTCTTTAGACAAATTTTTGGGTCCTACATTGGACACCACTGTGCATATGTAAAGTGTAGAGCTTGTCGGACTGTGTCCTTGTGAGCAGTGGGTTTCACTGATACTGTGTGTTCAGAAATCGCGGATGTCTGTTGGACTACCCATTCCACATGGTGCTACATAACCAGGTGATTTACTACTGTGGACAAATTACATACATCCAAAGATGCTGGTTAGCAAATGCTCAATTTAAACCGCAGACGTCCCAATGGGACATATCCGTGACTGTATTTCCACTATAACACCACCAGAACATGTTGCTTACCTATGCATTCATTTAACCATGTTGTCTTCATAGGTGGGAAAGCCATAGTTTACATATCCTACTTGACGCTGTGTGTGTGCCATTAGTATGTGTTCCACAGGTCGCACATCTGTTACGCTGTACGGTAGCGGTGCTCCTCAGTCTGTTGCTGGCAGATTGAGTGCTGTGTACGCCGGTGTTGGCACGACGGTCCTGCTTTGTATGTGGAATGTCAACTGTAGTCCCTATGTGTATTTCCTGTGTTATGCCTTCCGCTGCTATGTCATTTACCCGGTTTGCAGTTGTGGGTGCCATTCTGGCCATACGGGTGTCCATCCATGACAATTGCCTACTGGACAGTAGTATGGGGCTGTACACATTACACACCTACATTTAGCATTCTCCGGAGTATGGTTTGCATTATTAGCGGAGACTGAGGCAGGTGACACGCGACACATCCTCCCACGGGCGGAGAAAGGATTGCCTGCGAAACAACACCGAGCACAGAGTCTACATACCCAGAATCCCTTGACTGCAACAATTGACAGTACCCATTACACATCCGTCATGTGTGCGGAAGTGTGATGTGGATGCAGTTCTATGGACCCGTACCCTGGGTATTTCTGTGCATCTGTGCTGCATTACATGGACAGCTATCAGCAACATTAAACACGCTATGTGCATATGTGTACCTGTGACGACAATGAGTTCAGGTACGCTGAAATAACACATTATTCGATTCTTTCCACAATTTTTGGGTCCTACAATGGACACCACTGTGCATATGTAAAGTGTAGAGCTTGTCGGACTGTGTCCTTGTGGGCAGTGGGTACTCTTTTATGCTACCATTTTGATATATATCTGGGAAATGTTTGTCCTGAGATATCAGGACATTTGACATGTGTTCGGTTTATTTACAGGACACGGCTGGCCAGAGAGGGCATATCCCTCTCAGGGTGGAACAGGTGTTTACCTTGGAACATATGCATCGGATTTTCAGCGATTACAATGTTTCAGTAACGGTATGTTGCCTAATATACCATCAATGTCATATTTATTACCCCATTTTGCTGCGTAACTCACATTATGTGCTCTCTGCGATTGCATATTCTTCACGCCACCCGTCAAATGCGGATCACATGATCTGTTGCTTCAATAATCTCCCATATCCTCTACACGACTGCTACGCATCTTCTGTCATAACACGGTGTCTCCTTCCCTGTATCCACTGTAGTGTCTACATTCACTATTTACTCTGCTGTGTGTTCCCTGACCTATGTTCAGATTTAACAGTATGTGGGTAGGTCTTCGACCGATATCACTACTGTTAACAGAAACACAATGTAGTCTGGTCCCTGATCTACAATAGACACAAAAGGCAGACACTCCTTACCTGGGCCTCCTGTTTAAGGCTGCACGCTTTTCTTCTTGGGATCCAGTTTTCCGCTTTTCAGCCACAGATCAGACAGTAAACAGCCTCTTTACACACAACAATTCAGTCGGAGGTCTTTTCATTCAAGAATAACCATCTATGCATATTCTCCGCGCATATGTCTAACCAGCCATGCACTCTGACCTGTAGCTTACCAAGGGAATTCGATTACAAGGATCACGATGTGAAATAAGTTGTTACAACCAGACTGTAGTTATCAGTAGACTTTTCTAAGTGACAGCCGATAACACAGGAGGCTCGGATTCGACAGTTTTAGTAGTGTACACAGGCAGGCTAAATAATGTACAGTCCAAGTATGGGAGTTTTGTCTGACTCTATACAGTAAGCAGTTTCTTTATATAGTGTTTACAATCAGCATTTGCCCAACTTACTGACGTGGTCGGTCACAGGGCATTTCCATCACTATGGTCCGCAATAGTCTATACATACGTGCGTGCTGGGCTCGTGCTTTTAAATTGTTTTCTCATGGAATAACACAGGCTTGCAAGGCACCTTGTACATTACAGTATCCTTTTGTGATTGTAGCTGTTTCAAGGACCCTAGACTGTTACGATACAGTGGACAGTTAATTTCTTGATACGTTGCTTTGTCTGTCTGGTAGGGAGTTGTACTGCTATCTTCCATTGAGCTCACAAGGCCATCCTCCTCTGGGGAAGGAGTGCTGTTATGCATGTACATACATTTATTGTTCTGTAACCCAGCAAATAATTAATGATGACAGACATGAGCCTGCTGTCCTGCTTACTGCCAGGTTCAGAATTCCATCACAGTACAGCTTAGCTTCACCAATTACATGCAGGCTTAGTTCTGCTGCCATATTGTACGGTACAATTCAATACATTATATAGTATTTCGAGTGTAAACTGGAACTTCATATGTGTTTCTATATATTTTACTTAACAACATCCATCCAGCCATATGCATGTTGTTCCATCCTTTACCTTGACCGTGTGTATTTGTCCGTCCAGCCACGCCATCTCCACATGTGATGTCCCAGTTTCCCTTCTTTGCCTGTAGCACCCTGTTAGGATGTCCTGTGTGTTAGGCACCTGTTCCGCTATATGTGATCGACTTCACTGCAGAGATGATCGCCGATGCGGTGGTCCACCGACCGACTTGTCCACATGTGTACACTTATGTGCACCGTGGTCGTATGCAAACCTAGATGGTTTGGACGGGTACATACTACATGCCGGATGTACACATTCTGCTGACACATTCACATGCAGCCATTTACATATCTGTACCCGCGTGGGTTGCTGACATGTGGGTAATGATTTGCCCGCGTGGCATTGCCTAACACAAACATCTTACCACAGTTCAGGTATGCACATTGTGTGTGGTTGTATAGCTGCACACGGATGCTAGCAGGTTTGGGTGCAGGGGTATACATGGGTGTGACTGACATGTACAATGAGGTTATTGTGTAGTACATCCGAATGCATGTGTTCTGCTTCTGGATATTACACTTCATCATACACCATCCGTGTATGCAACAAAGATGTTGCTGGGTCTGGGATATGTTGCTATGCACATGTTTGCCTGTGTTTGGGGTATCTTGCTTCCTTACTGTTGTTATGTCGGCACAGCTACCCGGCTATGTACTGTCACTACTGCTTGTGACCATTATGGTTGGCACCTTTTCCAATGCCCATGGTGGGGCATGTTATGTGGACACTTCGATATTTGCAGGACTACACATACCCAGGGCTAGTGCAGTAGACAGAACTTCACTTGTTTGCCATACTATGAGCCTATTCTGTTAGCTTGGGTTCCTTATTTATTTTCTTATGCCATGTCTGTGTTCCATACCGTAATGTATATGTTTTATGCTACTATTTACATGTATATTGCGGAATTTATGGCAGGGGATCGCAGGTCATTTTCCATTTTACGATTGTTGCAGGGACACGATTGTCCAATCAGGGACTGTCCATGGCACTTTGGGACAGCAGGTAACCCTGGTGACCATGCCCATGTCGCTGCTGGGGTTTCCACCTTTCCATTTTCCGATCTGGGATATTTCCGACTCACATCTGCCTTTACAGGCCGACACATACAAACGGTCACTATATAGCATAGAAATTCACTTGTTTGCCTAAATAATTTGCTTATTATTGTGGCAATTTCCTTGCTTATTCTGTTTATTGTGTCATTTCGGTATTTCTGTTACAGAAATAACCAATTCATGCTACCATTACATTACATACAGGATATCATTGTGTCCTACATTCGTAGCACATCAGCCATTTCTAATACGTTTTTTCGGGACACAACTGTCCATGGAGAGACTGCCCCAAACACAGTGGGACAGGTGGTGACCTTAGTCGCTGCTCCTATGTCGGTGCGGCGCGCTGACATGCGGCTGTACACCTTCTCTGAGTGTAAACACTGACAGTACATTGCGGGACGGCGGCGGTCTTATGCGTATCCTTTGCTCCTTGAACGGGTACACTTATGCCTTGGTGGCTTCTATTTGCTTCTCCGCTGATTTGGAACGGGACTATGTTGCACTGTACGTGCGTTTCATTCTGCACGGGACCTGGCTGCTGCCATTACTATTGTGGGCGGACCGTGGCTGTCAGCACATTAGGTTGCTCACCTCCTGCCGGCTTAGACACGCCTCCAGACGCATCCTACCTGGGCTCGCTCACGTACACTACGCACGTGTCTGTGATTCCGGTGCACTCTCATTAATATGTATATGGCGCTACTGCGCCGGATATTCCATGCACCGCCGGCGCAGGCCTTACGCCGGCCTTGCGCCGAGCTTCATGAATCCCGGGGCTTTTCTTTTTTACAAGTATTTTGTATTGTGATTGTTATTTAATCTTTGTATATTGTCACTTTATTTTACTTATGTTTGCTGAGGCTTTTCCCCTCAGGTCTCCACTGAAAATGGGTTTGTTTGCAAACTCAGTTGGACTAACCCGGTTAACAAATGTGAAATAAAATAAATCAATAAGTATTCATGGGCAGTAGGTGACAAAGAGGGTGTATGGTAGTTGAGACAGACTGTTTGTAAAGTAGTTTGCCAATATTCCTCATCAAGAAATTGTGGGTAATTTAATGTTACTGATGACTGCAAACTTGAAGCTGCCATTAACTCCCCATCTGATCTCTAAATTCTTCAGGAGAGACTAACATGCACCAATAAGTGATGCCAGGACAACAGCCTGAAACTAAATGTCAAGAAATGTAGCCTTGTGCCCATAAGCAAATCTGGGCATCCATGCACTTACCACATAGGTGACACCCCTTTGAAACATGACTCAGCCATTAGAGGTCTGGGCACTTTCATAGACAATGAAAGATCCTTTAATCACCATGTATCCATTACTGTTAGAAAATCCTTTTACCTTGACAGATTAATCACCAGGATTATTTCTGCCAGATCTAACATGTCTTTCATTTCTCTCAACTCCTCCTTCATCAGGCCTATACAGTAAGAGTATAATGGCACCCTTGGTATGTACCTGCTTAAACATATGAACCAGTTTGAGAGAATACAGCATTTCCTTACTAAGATAATCAAGGGCAAGTCTTCCATGAACTACCCAGACTTCCTTAAAACACTTTTTCTCTTTTCTGTTTCTTACAGACTTGTGAGAGGTGACCTTTGTCCAGCTTACAGAGCCTCAAATGATCCAGTCTTGTGACCTCCTGCACATCCAGAAAACTATTAACTTCCTCAAAACCCACACAAGCAATCTTAACTTACCTTGAAAAATGAATAGGACTTGCTAACGAGATAGCTGTATATCCCAGGGAATCCCTCTTTTATGGAATAGACTTTCTTTGGCTGTAAAGCAAAGTGGCTCACTGATCCTCTTTAAGCATAACCTGGATATGGGAATTTGTAAATACTTCCCAGGTCTGGTCCCTCAAGCATTCATTGAAAGTGGTTGAAATAGATACAAATTAGTCATGTCAATGGATACCTACAATTTAGGGTATTGTGGCTAGGCTATTAATGGTCCTCTGGATCAACAGTCTAGTATCGGCATATGAACCTATAAGAAATACATAAAATAAATTTGATCTTTGTATACTCATTCGGCTATTAGCAAAACTCTACCATCTGTATACAGACTAACTATCTTTTTACTATGAGTATAACATTCTGTTTTAAATGCATATACACAAACTCTCTTGTGCATTAAGTTATACTTTAACACTACCTGAATTCACTTTTTAAATCTGTGCCTTCATTCCTAACATACAGTATGTTGAATATCATACCCTTTACCGTGTAAATAGTACTATATTGCTGTATTAAACTCTGTACTCACTAATGTCATACCCTTTACTATGTAAATAGGACTGTATTTCTTTCTGTGTTAGACTTTGTATCGATAGTACTGTACTGCTGTGCTAAACTCTGTACTCTCTTTCTCTATAGTACTGTACTCCTGTCATAAACTCTGTACTCACTTCTCTCAATATTAAGTTCTTATTTGAAAATTCTTCTTTTTTTCTTTGATGCTGATCTGTATTATTTACTTAATGTGGAGCTTATCTCCCCGGGCCTCTACTGAAAATGGACATGTATCCAGTTGGACTAGCCCGGTTAACAAATGTAAAATAAATAAATAAATAAATAAATATAGTTTGCTATATGTGCTAATTTATGGAAGGATGTAACAAAGTGGGTGATATATGGAAGGATAGACTAATGCAAAGAATAATATAAAGTAATTATACATAGCTAAATGAGATAGTTTAAGGAGGAAAGCATATTCTAAGGTAATAAAAGAAGTAAAAAGTGAAGATTAGATTTACAAAGCAGTCATGACTTGCACTGCCCTGTGTAAACAATGGGCGATTATTTGCTAACATGGTAAATATGAGCTTATAAGCAGCAATAAGCAGCAGTGAGTAGCCAAGGGCTTGTTAAAGAACTGGACAGCAACCCAAATGCACACTGCATCTCACTGCACAGCTATATGCAGATGTTGGCACTTGTAAATTCCTCTAGTAACACTAACTAAACAGAGAAGAACTGGGAGAAGGAGGAGATATAAGCACAGATGTGGGTCAAGATGCCTGTATTTGTACAATGCACTTTGTGATGATGCTCTGCTAAGTGCAGCAGTGCACTAAAATATGCTTAAACTCCTTATTAGTAAATTATGCTTAAACTTCTTATTAGTACGTTAAATATTAAGCAAAATCCTACAAAAGACACTTTACTAATGGTCTTGGCTTCAATAGCAGAGTCAGATTCAGTTTAAGCTGGTCAAGATTCAATTTAATTTTCAAATTTTTGTGGATAGCATCCAGTGTGTGTCTCAGTTTAAAGAACTTGACATGGCCTTGCTGATGCCTGCCTTAAAATTCTTTAAGTGTCAATAGGGCCCAAAGTATATTTGTGAAACCCAAGAGGAAAGGTCAGTATTTTATGTGATGTCTGTTGTATGAGAAAGGGAGAGGTAAAGATGCAAGTGCCCTGTCACCCAGCAATGATTTGTAAAGCCAACAGCTCTGCACAAACTGTGATGTTAATCATGCTGGTCACACTAACTGTATGAGTTGCCCTTTCCCATTCAAGCTGGTAGCACCTTAAAGGCAGACCACACACAACACTTTTGTTCATAGGTGCTTACTAGGCTAACAACCACAAGGGCCTTTTTAAGCCTAGCCATGCATCCCAAATATCTGACAAGTTCTGATACCCTTGATAAGTGTAAGCATGGGCCTGGGAGATGAACCCTTTACAGGTTACCTTGTTCATTAGAGACATAGGTGCCATCCAATTGTCCAAGTTGCACTTGAATTGGGTCAGGGAGGATCTCTGCTTCACATAGATGGGGATCCTGTTCCATAGATTGGGTAGTCTCTGAGATATATACCTATCTCTTCAGCAGGTACTATTTATATCACAGGCAATGTTTAAGTCTTTAGAATGGGTAATTCTGGTGCTATTTGTTTTGTGGATATGTAGGAGGTCCATCAGAGTGGGGTCTGAAAACGCCCTGTATGCCAAGGATAGATCTCCCCTCAAAAGCCTGTAGGAGACAGAATATAGGGATATGGCCTTGAGGCGGGCTACACTTACTCCCTGTATTCTTTTAGTGAGGAACCTCTGTGCACATTCCAATTGTTGGATATGCCTGGTTAGGTACATACCAAAGTGGGCATTGTACTCAGTAATAGGTCTAATGAATGCCAAATACAGTGGAACAATGACTTTCTTAGACTTAGATGCCATACCTTTGTTTATAAGTTGAGTAACATGGAATGATTTCCTCACCACTGTAGACACATGATGGTCAAAGGCTAGATTACTATCTAGGTGTGTCCTTAAGTCCCTGGTTACTGGGTCAGCTCTAAGGGGTGTGTTGTCAATATGATAGTTACTAGGGATGGCTGACTTCCCAAAATATACTATTATGCATTTCTTGGCATTTAGTTTCCACTCCATATAGAGTCCACGGCACTGACAGCAGTTGTTTGGCTGTGTCAGCCCCTCCTCGAGAACATTTGTGTCAGTGTGAGATTCAATGACAGCTTTTAATTTGCAATCATCTGCAAATTTAGTCAGCCAGAGTCTACTGACATTGGCCTTGATTTCTGAGAAGTAAATGCCAAAAAGGAGCGGTCCAAGGACTGATCCCTGAGGGACTCCACTTGTGACTGGCCTCTTTGTAGAGGTGGACTCCCCAATTCTAACTTCTGGAGTCCTGTCTTTGAGCCAGTTGGCTATCCACCGGGTGACATACGAGTTTGTACCTAACCTCTTGAGTTTGTCAACAATGCCCAAGTGCAGTATTGTGTCAAATGCCTTGGCCAGGTCAAGGTAGGCAGTGTGAACAATTTTACCCACATCCATTGCTATGGTGACCTTCTCAAAGAAGTTCATCAGGTTGAGTAGGCATGCTCTGCCCTTGACAAAACCAAACTGGGTTGGGTCCAGAGTCTGGAGGTTTACTGTATCACTACTGATCATCTCCATTATAATTATTTCCTTGGTTTTGGATAGAAGACTAGTAAGACTTGTGGGACTGTAGTTTCCAGGGTCTATAGATGGTCCACCTTTGTGCAGAGGGATGACTGCTGCCTTTCTCCATTCATGAGGCACAACGCTTGTTTGGAGGCTACAGTTAAATAGTAGTTCCAGAGGCCCTGATAGGTCATGTTTCATGCTATTTAGAAGGCATCCTGGGATATTGTCTGGGCCCACTGATGCTGTGTTTTTAGTCTTCGAGAGAGCATTAAGGACCTGTTCCCTAGTGATAGTAGGGTCAGTTATATTTGATGATATTTTCTGTGGGAAGGTTGAGGGGGAGAGAGAGGGTTAAAGCTGGAGCTGAATTTATCATCCAGGAGGTTTGCTACATCTTCTGGCTCAGTATAGATGCCTACATTTACAATGAGCTCTGCACACAATTGTGTTTGCCTTTGAGGTTATAAACATAGCTAAAGAAAGCTTTGTGGTTGTCCTTGGCCTTGGAGGCCAAACTTACCTCAAATTTGGCTTTGGTAGACTTTATTTGTCCTCTAAGTTGTTTGTTTCGATTGATGAGAGTGCTTTTATCCTGCTGGGTGCTGCACCTCCTAATTTTTGCCATGTTTTTCTTCCCAGGGTGGTTTGTTTTTTGAGTTAGTTCTGTACTTCTTCTTGATAGGTACAGCTGCCTTTATGCAGCTATTAACATGTTTGTACAGGGTTTCTGTGAACAGTTTTACATTGGCAGAAATGTTCGCAAGGTTTATGGGGGCTGAATAGGAGAAAGAACAGGCTTGCCCCCCCCTCCCTGCAAAAAGACATTTTAAGGAGAATAGCAATTTTCGAGATTCATCATTCTCCAGGTTTTTGATCTTTTTTTTCCCAGCTTTTTGCCACTTGGCATTTTGAGTGCTACATTTCAATAGAGAGACATTCCAATTTATAGGTACTTCTCCACTGGCTATGAATTTTCCCAATTAGTGGTTCTTCAGATATGTTGGACAGTTATTTAGCATCCAGGGATACAGCTCATCTGGTCTCCATGCTTTCTGTGTATGAGTGTTTTTTAAGTGGAAGCAGTTATCTTTCTATCACCACAGTATCCCACTTATCACTAATGTATGACAGTTCCATTCTTCCCCTTTTCGGCAGTATCTTTTTGTTAACTCCCACCCAGTCTCTGAATATGTATCCCCTATTCTCATTTTTGCCCTATTGCATGTGTTTTGTACTTCGCCTAATTTATTTCTAGCTTTTTCAATTTTCTTCTTCTTGTATGTTTTCTTTTTTAGCCCTACAGTGAGTCCATCTTTCCAACCCAAAGACCTCTATTCTAAATTCATTTCAATATATTGCTTATCCTCATCATCATCTTCATATTGTATAAGAGTCATATCTCATCCATGACAGATTCTGCCAGTGCAATGTAATCCATTCATCTAAAAATCTCACGTTATTGTTTTTGTTAATATTTCCTTATCTTTCCCCATTGTTTGAGATACAGACTTAACAGTACTTTTAAGTGAACATCCACAACTCCTTTAATAATCATTACAATAGTGGGAAGATTCTACCAGAACATGCATGACCCAATCACTAATAATTAGGACAGTGGGCAAATTTTAACTTTACATCCATGACCCCCTTCAAACATCAGCAGGACAGTGAGTAGATTTTACCTGAACATCCATCAACCCTTCAGGAATAATCATTAGGACATTGGGCAGATTTTACTTTTATATCCATGACCCCTTAAGTAATCATTAAGACAGTGGGCAGATTGTACACGACCATCCATGTCTCCTTCATTAATCATTAGGACAGTGGGCAGATTTTGCTTCTATATCCATGACCCCTTAAATAATCATTAAGACAGTGGGCAGATTGTACATGAATATCCATACCTCCTTCAGTAATCATTAGGACACTGGGCAGATTTATCCCGAGTATCCATGATCCCTTTCAATAATTATTAGGATGAGTAGATTTTACATATATCCATGATCCCCTTTAGTTAGGAGAGTGTGGAGATTTCATCTGAACATCAATGACCCCATCACTACTAATAAGGACAGTCGGCAGATTTTTACACACTTCCTCCTTCAGTGATCATTAAGATAATGAGCAGATTTTACCTGAACAGTCGTGAGTTCTTTAGTAATCATTAGGGCAGTAGGCAGATTTCACCAGAACATCCTTTACCCCTTCTCTAATAATTAGGATAGTGGGCAGATTTTACTTTTACATCTATGAACCCCTTCGGGAATCAGTACTAAAGTGTGCAGATTTTATCTCAGCATCCATGACCCCCATCAGTAAACTTAGGACAGTGAGCATATTTTACATTTACATCCATGCCCCCTTTCAGTACTCTCTATGACAGTATGCAGATATTACCTGAACATCCAGAACCCCTTCAATAATCATTATTACACTTGGCAGATTTTACCTTTACATCCACGTCCACCTTCAGTAATAACTAGGATGGTGGGCAAATTTTCCCTGAACACCCAAGAGTAATTATTATGACAGTCTTACTTGATCATCCATGATGCCTTCAGTAATTTTTAGACAATCAGCAATTTTTACCTGAACATGCATGACACCTTCAGTAATCATTAGGACAGTGGGCAGATATTATCTAAACATCCATGACCCCTTGTGTAATGATTAGGACAGTAGGCAGATTTTACCTGTACATCTATGACCTCCTTTAGTAATCAACTGGACTGTGCATTGATTTTACTTTTACATCCATGACCCACTAAAGTAATCATTAGGACAGTAGGCAGATTTTACCACTGTATCCATGATGCCCTTCAGTAATCATTAGGACTGTGGGAAAATTTTACCTGAACATTCATGAACCCCTTCAGTAATCATTAGGAGATTGCACAGATTTTTTCTGAACATGCAAGACTGCTTCAGTAATCATTAGGACAATGGACAGATTTTACCTCAATGTCAATGACCCCTTCAGTTATTATCAGGACAATTTATAGATTTGGGTTCCTATTACGTGATCAAACTTCAACAAGTTCGAACCCTATATGGTCGAAACCATATAGTCAAGCTTGGTGAAGTTCGAACACAGAAAAAAAAAAATAAAAGATGCAACAGTAAACTAACTGTTGCAAGCAGGGGGAAAACCCCTCTGCACCCCCCATTCTTTAAATATACCAACTCTGAGACTGCACTATAGTGCAGAAAGGGAATATTTTCCTTTACTGCACTGTAGTGTGATGTCAGGGTTGATATATTTAAAGAGCAGGGGGTGTGAGGGGGCGCAGTGGGGCTTGCAACAGTTAGTTTACTGTTGTATATTCAATTTATTTTTTTTGCCGTGTTCAAAGTTTTAAAACTTCGAATAGACAAGTTTGATATTGTCGTGTTCAAAGTTTCAAAACTTCAATCACATAATAGAAACCCGATAGATTTTACCTTAACATCCATGACCCCGTTTACTAATCATTTGGACAGCGGGAATATTTACCTGTGCTTCAATGACCCCTCAATAATGCTGAGTACAAAGGGCACTTTTTACCATAAAATCCATGACTCCCTTCAGAAATCACTAGTACAGTGTGCAGATTTTACCTAAACATCCACGACCCCTTCAGTAATCATTATGGCAGTCGGCAGATTTTACCCTTACATCCATGACCCCCTTTAATAATCATTTGGACAGTGGACAGGTTTTACCTGAGAATCCATGACCCGTTCAGCAATCATTAGGACAGTGGGAAGAAATTACCTGAACATCCTTGATACCATTCAGTACTCACTAGGACAGTGGGCAAATATTTCCTGAACATCCATAACAACCTTCAGTACTCATTAGGATATTGGCTGGATTCAAACCAAATTCTATGATACCTTCAGTAATCATTAGGAAGGTCAGTAGAATTTACCTTAACATGCATGACTCCTTCAGTAATAATTAGGACAGTGGGCAAATTTTATATTTACATCCAACATTCCTTCAGCAACCATTAGGAAAGTGGGCATGCTTTACCTTTACATCCATGACCACCTTCTGTAATCATTAGAAGACTGGGCAGATTTTGACTGAACATCCATAACTCCTTCAGTAAACAATAGGACAGTGGCAAGATTTTACCTTTACACCCATGACCCTTTCAGTAATCATGAGGATAGTGGGCAGATATTACCATTACATCAGTGACTTCCTTCATTAATGACTAGGATGGTGGCCAGATTTTACCTGTCTATGACCCCTCCAGTAATCATTAGGACAGTAGGCAGATTTTCCTTTTACATCCATGACATCATTTGTAATCATAAGAACAGTGGACAGATTTTACATTTACATCCACGACCCCCTTCAGTAATCATTATCATACTGGGAAGATTTTACCTTTACATCTGTAACTGTCTATAATAATCATTAGGATAGTGTGCATATATTTAACTGAACATCTATGACCCTATCAGTAATCATTTGGACACTGGGTAGATTTTACATTTACATCCATGACCCCATAAACAATCATTAGGACAGTGGGCACATTTTACCTGAACATCTAGCACCTCTTCAGTAATCTTTAGGTCAGTGGGTACATACTACCTTTACATCCATGACCCTCATCAGTAATTATTAGTACAGAGGGTAGATTTTACCTGAACTTTCATGACCCTTTTAGTAATCATGAAAACAGTGGGCAGATACCTTTGCGTTCATGATCACCTTTAGTAATCATTAGGACAGTGTGCAGATTTTACCTCTACATGCATGACTTCCTTCAGTAAGCATTACAGCAGAGGGCAGATTTTAGTTTTACATCCATGACTCCCTAAAGGAATCATTAGGACAGTGGTAAGGTTTCACCTGATCATCCATGACCCTTTAAGAAATCATTAGGACAGTGGGCAAATTTTTCTTGAACATCCTTGACCCCCTCAGTAATCATTCTGACAGTGGGCAGATTTTACCTGACCATCCATGACCCCTTTAGCAATCATTAGGACTGTGGGCAGATTCATGACCCCTTCAGTAAGCATTAGGACAGTGGGCAGATTTTACTATTACATCCATGACCCTCTTCATTAATCATTAGGAAAATGGGCAGATTTTACCTTTAAATCCATGACCCCCTTCAGTAATCATTAGGTCGGTGGGCAGACATTACCTTTACATCCATGACACTCTTCAGTAATTATTAGCACAGTGTGCATATTTATCTGAATATCCATGACCCCTTCAGTAATCAGTAGGACAGCCTGCAGATTTTTCCTGAACATCCATGAGCCCTTCAGTAATCATTAGTACTGTGGGCAGATGTTATCTTTACATCCATGACCCCTTTCAGTAAACATTAGAACATTGGGTAGGTTTTACCTTTACACCCATGACCCCTTCAATAATCATTAGCACAGTGGACAGATTTTACCTTTACATCCTTGACCCTCCTTCAATAATCATTAATCATTGGGCAAATTTTATCTGAATCTCCATGACTCTTTCAGTAATCATTAGGACAGTGGGCAGATTTATTTGAATCTCCATGACTCCTTCAGTAATAATTAGGACAGTAGGTAACTTTTATTTGAATGTCTATAATCCCTTAAGTAATACGAACAGTGGAAAGATTTTACTGGAAGATACATGCCCCCTCAGTAATCATTAGGACACTGGGAACATTTTTTGCTTACAGGATATCACTGCATCAAAGATCTAAATCCCACATTGTCCAAACTTCCAGTCACTTCTCCCTCTCTATGCCTTGAAATATGGAATCTCATTATAAGTTCACCATTGTTGAGTTTTGTAAGAACAACCTTTCTCTCACCCCCAAATTTCAGTGCAAACATCCTCCTCCTTTTAGTTCATGGGCTCATAGGCTCATATGTGTTTACTAGGCTAATGAACACAAGGGCCTTTTTAAGCCTAGCCTTGCATCTCAAATATCTGACAAGTTCTGGTACCATTGATAAGTGTAAGCAGGGGCTTGGGAGATGAAACATTTACAAACAGTGGCCTGGGAGATGAAACAATTACAGATTGCCTGTGTCCATTATAGACTTAGGTGCCAAACCAGGGATACATTTCCTGTTCCCGATCCAATTGTCCAAGTTAGACTTGAATTGGGATAAGGAGGAACTCTGCTTCACATGAATGGGGTGCCTGTTCCAGAGATGGGGTAATCTGTAGGATACATGCCTATCTCTCTAGCAGGTCCTATTTATATCACAGGCAAGGTTTAAGTCTTTAGAACAGGTAATTATGGTGCTGCTTGTTTTGTGTATGTGCAGGAGGTAGAGCTCCCCTCAACAGCCTGTAGGAGACAGAACACAGGTATAGAGTCTTGAGGCGGTCTGCATAGAACATTTTACTTACTCCCTGTATTCTTTTATTAAGGAACCACTTTGGATGTTCCAGTTGTTGGATATGCCTAGTTAGGATACCAAAAGGGTCATTAAACTCCCTGATGAATACCAAATAAAGTGGAACAATGACTTCCTTGGATATAGATGACATACCTTTGTTTATAAGTTGCACAACATAGAATAATTTCCTCACTATTGTAGACACTGATGATCAAATGCTAGATTACTGTTTATGTGTGTTCCCAAATCCCTGACCCCTGGGTCAATTCTAAGGGGTGTGTTGTCATTATGATAGTTACCAGGGGTGGATGACTTCCTGAAGGATACTACTATGCATTTCTTGGCATTTAGTTTTAGTTCATGGCTCTAGCACCAGCTGTTTGTCTGTGTCAGCCCTTCCTGGAGAACATTTGCATGGGTGTGGGATTCAATGGCAGCTGCTAATTTGCAGTCATCTGCAAATTTAGGGGGCCAGAGACCACTGACATTGACCTTGACTTCAGAGAAGTAAATGTCCAAAAGGAGAGGTCCAAAGACCAATCCCTGGGGGACTCCACATGTGACTAGCCTGTTTATAGAGGTGGACTCCTCAATTCTAACTTCCTTGGTCCTGTCTGTGAGCCATCTGGCTCTCCACCAGATGACATAAAGGTTTGTACCTAACCTCTTGAGCTTGCTAACAATGCCCTAGTGGGGTAATGTGTCAAATTCCTTGGCAAGGTCAAGGTAGGCATGGTGAACTGGTTTTTCCTCATTCATTGCTTTGTTGATCTTCTCAAAGAAGTCCGCCAGGTTGAGTATTCATGACCTGCCCTTGTTGAAATCAAAGTGGGTTGGGCCCAGTGTCCAGAGGTTTACTATATCACTACTGATCACTTCCATGATAATTCTTTCCATGGCTTTGTATATAAGACTAGTGAGACTTAACGGTCTGTAGTTTCCAGGGTCTGTAGACAGTTTATCTGTTAGGCTGCATTCTCTATCAGTGTACAGCCCTGTCTTGTAATTAAAACACTCCTTTTATGTTATAGCTCACAAGTGCCATCCTCCTTTCCAGGTACTGATATCTTCACTATCAATTACATCACACTTATCAGATTAGGTACATCACACAAATATGCAAGAGTCAAGCTTGCAAAATGAGCATAAAAGAGAAACAAAGGCAGAATATTGATTTTCTTTTTTGTCCCAATGCGGATTACATTAAGTAAATAGCAAAGGGAAATGTAATGCTATTTGCCTATCTAGCTTTACATTTCATCATTGGGATTTGGTCCAGACAATGCAACAATATATCAAAATACCAGAAAAAGAAACATTTTGCTAGAGTATGGTAAAGCAGAAGAATAAATGATGAGCTACAATAAAGAGAAAACAAGTTTCACTGATAGAAACAGTCAACAAGAAAGAATAGCAGAACTTAGCTAAAATATGAGTTTTACTTAACATTTGTTAACCAGATGGTATGCTGTTTAGTTTTTCAGTACAACTTACTGGGTCTGCCACCGGGTCTATATTAGAAGACCGAATGTTTAGGTGATCGAACACCTAAACATCAATCTTCTAATATCGAAAGCAAAACAAAACAACGAACGGCTGATTTAACACAGGGAAAGATTTACCTTGGCTGTTTGCTGAAGTTTGCTATTTCCCTACTGTTGAGTGATGTCGGAGTTGGTATATTTTGTTAGGGGGGTTGTGGGGGGCATAGCCACCCCATGTCAGGGGGTGTGGGGGGGTGAAGCCCCCCACTTAATTTAGATGTAAAGTAATGTTTTTTGTGTTGTGGTCAAGGGACGTGTTTCCCTGGGATGTTCGACATTGTGTGGTTTGATATTAGAAAATCGATGTTTAGGTGTTCGATCATCTAAACATTCGGTCTTCTAATATAGACCTCTGCCACCTATAACATTTTTTGTGGGCTAAGGCCATCCTTTCATTGGATCAAAAGGTTAGAAACAGTCTCTAAAATGCATTCACAGAACATCTTGAACTCCTTGCCAGGAGGGTAGTGTATTGAATGTTGATTGGTGGTTCAAGAGTTTAAAATGTGGAGTTATTTGTTACCAAAAACTGTCTGATGAAGGGTTGTTGAACCCGAAAGCGCTTACCACTTGGATTTTTTACTATTTTGGATTATCGTTTGTTTTATTAAAGAAGGTAACTTTGTAGCTGTGTCTTGCCATTCTTTTCTTTTTTGCATTTGGATATTTATTGGTTTGGTGAGACTTTGGCTTTAGCACGGGACATTGAATTTTGGACTGTTTTGGTGTGTGTTCCATTGTGCTTAGCAAGCTATGGAGAATGAATTACTTGGAGTACCTCTGAAAGGGGATTTGTATGAAGAACGTACTCGAGCTGGTCCTTCTGATAAGAGAACTGCTGAATATTTATGTCAAAGAAATCCCTTGCTTGACCTAGGTTTTACGGTCAATAGAACTGAACTTGGGGTTAATAATATTCCAGTAGCTACTGATAAAAGATTTGAAGATCTACTACTGGACTTGAGTTTTAAAGCTGGGAGATTACAGAGGCTGAAATGGCAGACTTTTCATTTCAAAGCCTGCCAGCACTACGGTATAGTACCGCGAGGAATGAGGATTCTGTGCATGCCAACTCAGGGTGATCGCTACCCTGAGTTACTTGCACAATGGCAGACATTGAATATAGAAACCAGTTTCAAGTATATGGATCTAATCAACACTTTTTTCGCTCCGGAGATGACAGCGTTGCAAAAGGAAGTTGAACTATTACAAAATAAGCTGATAGAGGAGTTCAAAGAGACTGAACAATGTACAAGACTACGGAAACTACAGCGTGATCTAATGGACAACAATGAGAAATTGCGCACCCATAAAACCAGCAAGTTGAAAAGAGACTTTGAAGATTTTTCCTCAGGCAATATCTTCGTCTGGCAGAGGAATAAGGGGGTCCTATCCAACGGCAACGTCAGTGAACTGAGCACGATGGGTAGACGTCAACATGGAGGTAATGCTAGGAGGGAGCATAAAGAGTCAGTTGTTGCTGATGTGATTCAACCAATACCTGGTGAATTACAAACGCAGAATGCAGAGTTTCCGACTAGTGGAGAGGATATTCAACTTGGGCATTCCCTGCTTGGGTCCACAGTGACGGAAAAATTGGTTACATCAGCCGTAGATGTTATGTCCACGGCGCCTCCAGCTGCTACATCAACAGGGCATTTGTCAGTTGAGTTTAAGGAGCAAGGAGCACGCCCTAAGACGGTGCAGGGGCGACAGCATTTTTTCGAGATGCTACCAGCTCCCGTAAAGAAACAAGGAGCCTTGAAGAGATCGCTGAGCAAGGGGAGAGACCCCAACAAGAGGAGGAGGGTCTTGGAATGACTGATAGTGAACATACTGGTATTGTACATAATCTATCTTCTCACATTTTAACGGAAGATGAGCAAAGTGTTTTAAACAAAGGCTTGTCTTTTGTGCCTGGGAGGGCCAGTATTTTTAATGAAATTGTGTTGGATATTATGCTGTACTGTAGGAGTTTGGCACTGAAATGTGTTTTTGGTAACATTACCAACAATGATTTTGTTAATGGCTCCACTGCTATGGTTTTGAAACAACCCAGCACATATGTACCACCTTTCACGCCAGCTATGAATTTATTCATCAGTAGTTGTGAGCGTGATTTGCAGAGCTATTTTGAAAAAAGGGATTACAATAGATTCTATAATCTCACTAAAAAACAACAGGCAGCACTGAAAGATTTAAGTAACAACCATGATATTGTTATAAAAATGGCAGATAAAGGAGGAGCTGTGGTAATATTGGATACGGAGGTATATAACTCTAAAATACAGGGTTTGCTATCAGATAACAACACCTACATTCCCATAAATCCGGCAGCAATAAGAATGGTGGTGGATGGGGTACATAGAGAGTTAAGGAAGCTGAATTTTGAAATGATGATCAATGATGATCTATTAAAATTTTTAGTGATAGCTAAAGCAACAACTCCCATCTTCAAAGCCCTGCCTAAAATCCACAAGTCACCTTCAGACCCACCCTTAAGACCTATAGTTTCAGGTCGAGGGTGGGTTACTGAGAACATTTCCATATGGCTTGAACATACATTAAGACCTTTTGTTGATAGGGTACCCACTATACTGAAAGATACTCGAGGTTTTCTGCAGGTTGTAAGAGATTTTGAACAAAAACAGTTGCATGAAAACACACTGCTGGTTACTTTAGATGTTCAGAGCCTTTTTACCGTAATTAGTAATAGCTATGGTATTAAAGCGATAGTCCAGGTCCTACGAGATATGGGTGAGGATGAAACCAAGGTTACACTGATCAGTACTTTACTATCTATAGTACTGGAGAACAATGTATTCATTGGGGGCAACAGGCCTACAGACAGGCACAGGGGGTAGCTATAGGCACCCCCTGTGCCAACACTTATGCTAATTTGGTCCTCTTCTTTTGGGAAAGAGAGACCATTTTTAGTAATAAGGTATGGATGCAATACATTGGAGCATATACTCGTTTTGTGGATGATGTGTTCATTTTTTGGCAGGGTAGTGTTGCTAAGCTTCATAGTTTCCTTGAGTTTCTGCATTCCACAACCTCTTTCTTCAGGTTCACTTTAGCATATTCTCATACACAGATTGATTTTCTGGATGTCAGGATACGACATACTCCAGAAGGTTTTTCATCCAGCATATATAAGGAGTGCTAGAAAAATCATTTACTATCATTTGATAGTATGCACCCCCGATACATGTTTCCGAACATAGTTCAGAGTCAAATATGTAGGACATCCAGGTTGTGCCTGGATGATGAACAATATGAAAGGGAAGTTGAGGGGTTGAAGACCTGTTTTAATACGAGAGGCTATGATGAGAATATGGTTAAAAGAATAGCTGATTCCAGTTATGTAGAGAGAGCCAATAGATTTAAACCATGGCTGAGGCAAGACCAAGAGAAGGGAGATTCACAACCGAAACAGGTTAGATCCAACAATGCTAGGCTATATTTTACTTATAGTAGCAAAATCACTGATATTAAAAATATAGTGAGCAAAAATTGGAACATATTGAGGAGTGATGGCAGATTACGAGATCTGGTTGGCCCTAGACCAAATTTTGGTTATAGGCGTAACACAAACTTGAAAGATCTGTTATGTGGAGAAAAATGTATCTCTAGTATGAGACCTTTGATGGCTAAAGCAGGAACGGTACCATGTGGTAATTGTAAAGCCTGCAATAGTATCAATAAAATTTCTACCTTCACACATCCAGTGAATGGCCAGGTTTTCCATTTTAAGGCTAGAGCAACATGCAGAACAACTAATGTGGTATACTTGGCAGAGTGCTCACAATGTACGGCTTTCTATGTGGGGATGACAAACAATATGTTGAAGGTCAGGATACTACAGCATTTATCATCCATCAGGAATAAAGATCAGCATAATGCTCTATATAGACATCTAGAGGATAATCCCACACATACATTTTTGTTTAAAGCTGTGATCAATGTAAGGCTAGGCAGTAGGGGTGGGGATATTAAGTTACTTACTGAATCACTAGAATCCAAGTGGATCATTACACTTTCATCACATATGTATCCAGGTTTGAATGAGATGGTACCTTTAAAACCTGCCTTACAAAAAAGACGGGTAGTGTATTGAATGCTGATTGGTGGTTCAAGAGTTTAAAATGTGGAGTTATTTGTTACCAAAATTGTCTGATGAAGGGTTGTTGAACCCGAAAGCGCTTACTACTTGGATTTTTTACTATTTTGGATCATAATTTGTTTTATTAAAGAAGGTAACTTCGTAGCTGTGTCTTGCCATTCTTTTCTTCTTTGCATTTGGATATTTATTGGTTTGGTGAGACTTTGGCTTTAGCACGGGACATTGAATTTTGGACACTTTTACAGTTGCAAGACCTGACATGGAGGATGCACACATGCATTGAGTTTAAACACAAAAGTGCGCCTGATCACATCATTGGCTCCATTTAGATCACTGCTGCAGACAACATTAAGGCTCCATTTAGTTAAAGCAACACCCATGGGTAAGACTCCGTTTTACTTTATAGTAGCTGGTGCTCCATTTTACTTTATAGTGTGTGCGTGTGTACTTTATAGTATGCGTGTACTTTATAGTAGCTGGTGCCCCATTTTACTTTGTGTGCGTTTTAATTTATAGTAGCTGGTGCTCCGTTTAAGTGTGTGATGTTTAACTTCCATTTATGTGTGCCATTTAACTTCTGTTTAAGTGTATGCCATTTAACTTTATAGTAACTGGTGCTCCTTTGTTTAACTTTATAGTAGTGTTTGTGTGTATGTGTGTGTGTGTGTGTGTGTGTGTGTGTGTGTGTGTGTGTGTGTGTGTGTGTGTGTGTGTGTGTGTTACTTATAACTGGTGGTTAGGATTTCCAAGGCTTAAACCCTGAGCCTTAGGTACAAGGACCTGCATTGTCCACCCACAGTACCACAGAGTCCATAGCTCTCAACTGTCAAGATTTTCACATACATTGGTCTGTTCCTCTTAAAATTTGTGGTTTTGTGGCAAACCAGTGATAATGAAAATTAGTGTTGTAGGAACCCATATAGGTATCAGAGAGCATTTTAATTGTTACAGTAAGAACGTAGTATACTTGGCAAAATGTGGTCAATGTCCCGCATTTTATATTGGGAAAACTTGCAGATGCCTTAGAGAAAGGGTAAGTGAGCACATATTGGATATTAGACACATGAAATGCATTAGACATATAGTGCAACATCCCGGACATAATTTCAAGTTTTGTGCTATACAACAGATTAACAAGGATAACCAAGGAAGTATTCTTGGTGTACATTTGGATATCTGTAAAATGAAGTGGCAGTTTTAATTAGATGCCACAAACTTTCCCGGAATTAATGATGGTATCAGCATAGCTCCGATATTAAAGTTGAAGCATATTTTAGGATAAAATTATAAAGAATGGCCTGTTACTTGTTTTATTAAAATTTAGATTTTTATAAAGCACTCGACATTTTAATATTTTAACATACATTGATACAATACATGTATATATATATATATATATATATATATATATATATATATATATATATATATATATATATTTAAGCAGTAATGTATTATGCTTGTAATGAATTGTGAATTTGCAATTATTGTTTTTTAATTGATTTAATTGATTAATTGGGAAGGGGTGGATATATAAGGGAGTGTTGTATTTGTGTAATTTGTTCTGAGGAAGTCTTCATGTTGAGACGAAACCTAGGTCAACGTTTTATTCATTGGAACAAAACATTAAATTTGGCCCTTGGCCTTTTGATACAATGTGGTTCTTGCTTGCTTTTTGGATATTGTTCTCCTGGTCGGTGGTTGTTTCCTTGTGCTGTGTTCATTCTGGTTATTAGTTTGTGTGTAAAATGCCCCAGTTACTTATAACTGGTGGTTAGGATTTCCAAGGCTTAAACCCTGAGCCTTAGTTACAAGGACCTGCATTGCCCACCCACAGTACCACAGAGTCCATAGCTCTCAACTGTCTAGATTTTCACATACATTCGTCTGTTCCTCTTAAAATTTGCGTTTTTGTGGCAAATCAGTGATAATGGAATTCACAAAATGATAGCCCTTTAAGTTTCAGTTTTCCTATCTTTTTTGGAAACACATGGTAACAAAACATTATTTCAGCAACTTTCTAAGATTATACAAGCAATATTTAAAATGTGTCCCTGGTTTTGGGCCTTTGCCCCACAAAATAAATTTTGGCTTTTTCCAGATTTCTTCTGCTGTGAAATTGAGAGATTTAGTTGTGTCATGTGGATGGTGCAGTGGTAGTGACTCATGGCAAGAGACTTTCTAGTTTGATTCTTGGCTGGGGTGCCTTCTGTGCAGAGTCTGAATGCCCTCCCTGTATTTGTGTGGGTTTCCTGTAGGTGCTCTGGTTTCCTCCCATGTTACAAAGACATGCATCTGGAGCATTTCTCCCTGGGCCCCTGCTGAAAATTGGCTGTGTTCCATGTCAGACTTTCCTGGTAAACAAATGTTAAATAAAAAAATGTTCAAGGATCTGAGAGTTTCAGGGGAAGAGAAGTTTAGGGCTGCTTATTCCAAATATGTTTGCATTGTTAGTAGCACAACAGGTTACTTTTGATGTAGAAGGCTATGGGTTCTACTCCCAGAGTATGTAGATGGATTGCTGATACTGTACTGTGTTGTACTTTAAAGACAGTGGATGCTGCAGTCCTGTGAATGCCCTCCTTTGGAGGAGTTACCCAGTAACTATGAACCTGTCATCAGTTTGCCATCCATTCCCTATTGCAATATTACTAGCTTATCATTTTTTTAATGTAACATAAGCAATTTATTCTTCAAGGGCAACAGATACTTTATTTGTAGATGAAGCAATGAAATATAAAGTTGTTTCCTAGCAGCAACCTGTTCATTAGTTAGGAATCCCTTTAATGTGGAATTATTTAGATGACTTACTTCTGCAGAGATTTTGTATAATTACTGATACTGGTGGATTGTAATGACAGACGTTTGAATGGCCTTTTATGGTTGAAATTTTTTGAAATGGGTAGTTTTGTCATTATTGGTTCATACATTTTGTTTCATTGCTTACCAGAAGACTGTTCAAAACTAGAAATGTAAAACACATTCTAACAACTGGTGGTGTATTATACAAGGAATATATTTTAATACAATCAGGAAGGTGAATCAAAGAATGCATACATGTATGCATGGCCCTAAAAATTTGTTTGAAAACAGCCCAGAGGAAAGTGTGAAAGGCTCAAAATTATGGGCAAAATTTAAGTTTTACTCTTGTTACCAAAGCAATGGATGAAGGTAAAACAGTTTACATTACATTACCTTGACCTGGCCAAGCCTTTTGTCACAATCTCCTACTCAGGTGTAGTACAAAAGATGAATCATGTAGGAACAAACACTTGCATCACTAGCTGGATTGCCAAGCTTGCTCACAGGATGCAGGAGATCAAAATAGGGGAAATGACCAGTCACCAATGTTGTCCCCCAGGGTTCGATGCTGAGACTTTTTCTGTTTGTCATATACATCGCAAAAGTAAAAGGAAATACCAAAGGGCTTTGGCCTGCTAAGTTTGAGATGACTGCACGCTAGGTGCAGTTATTGAATCCCCAAATGACTTAACCATCATACAGGAAGGTTTGTTCCAAATAATAATTGGTGTCAAAATCATGACAATGCCCTTTGAAAACTGACCCAATTGTTTGGAATTTGGGAACTTGATTGTACAGTTGTCTTAACTTTTGACCAACGTGTGCCCAGAGTTATAACAAAGATTTTCTCTATTGCATAAACAATTAAACAAATATAAAGTTAAAACCAGAGGCTACCACTGTAAGCACCATAAACGAATTGTGAGTAGATCTAGAGATGTTGTCCCTCTTTACAAAGCTCTCATTAGGTCAATCATTTTGTATAATGCCCACTTTGGCATGCATCTGTCCAGCCCCATGAATACCTTCAGGGATACCTTACTAAAAGAATACAAGTCCTAAAGAATATGTCTTGCATGGACCACTTCAAAGATTTATTACTATACTCAGTATCCTACAGAGTGCTTAGAGGTGACATATCTGGCATACAAGGCATTCTCCGACCTAATACAGATGGACCAGACATCAGCAAGTCAAATGGCATCAGAAATACTCAGTCCAGTTATCTAAACTGAATGTTGTGGAGAGATGGCTATATATCACAGAGGCTACCACTGTTCCAGAACAGACTATCCATAAAAATAAAACTAACTCATACGTCCATATTCAAATGCAACTTGGATATAAGGATGGGTAATAGAAAATGTACTCCAGGATTGCCCCTTATGCCATTAATGGATAGAGACAGTTCCTAAATGCTGCATCCCTTACATGGGTCCCCTCAAATTATCTATGGTATGATCACAGCTTTTCTCACTAGGGCTAGTATACAATTATCAGCCATAGGCTAGGTAAGACAATTAGAAAATGTTAATTCAAGCACCAAAAGGAAATTGGCGAAGCTTAAAATGTCCTCCAAGTGAACCTATGTTGTGGTAGTAAATAGTTATAAAAATTGCCCTTTTTAGATTACTAACTGCCCCCTCACCCACCATCGCCCCCCCCCCCCAGTCTTCAACAGCTTCCGGCACCTATGTCCAGAGTTACTACAGTATAGCTTTGGCTACAGCCACTACAATACTATATATATGATCACATCTCGTGGGTCTTAGTTTGGATATTGGAAACGGTAGCAGCCCTGTAACATGGACTAAAAGGCAATGTGTTGTAATACTTAAACAGTATAGCACATTTCATTTTGTTTAAGAAGAATACTGACTAATAGTTAATTTAAATACAAAACTGAGAAATATCATTTATTTACTTATTAATATTTGATTACCGGGAAAGGCCAACTGGGTAGAAGCCCATTTTCAGTGGAGGCCCAGGGAGAAAAGCTCCAAATTATTGCAAAGCATTTTAAGAACAATAATTTTACAATCTTCAAAAAATAAAGCAAAAACATCTGCAGTTTAAATAATTATAACAAATTAGATATTATATAAAAACATTGGTTAAGAATTGATACAAGGTATATGATATCATTTAATATTTATAGAAATTGTGGACAGTTTGTAGAGAAATTAAAGGTAAGTTAGACTAATACAAATAGGAAACGCAATATGAAGTGAGGGAAAAATAGGCTTATGATATATTAAGAGAAAAGTCAGGCAAGAGAATTAAATACCAGTAAGGAAGTAAGTGAAGATGGGAGAGTAAGGAGGTATAAGGAATGAAAAGGTACTTGTTTGCATGCAGGGAAATAGTTTATCTTGGTTTTGAGCAAGAACAGAGCCAGATTTTAGCTAGAGATAAATATTAAGTACATCAAATAAACATTGAAAAACATGTTGAAAAAGGAGGAGGGAACTCTGACTTAGTGAAATGAAACATGGGCTTGAAAATGTCCACTGGATCAGTGGTCTATTCTGGTTAACAACCATAAATAAGTCAAGAGTTAACAAATATATAAAAATAAACGTGGGTTAATGTAAACTTTTCAGTATAGCAAACAAAACTAGGAAACAACAAAGTAAAAGGCAAAAAAGAAGTTCCAACAACCAAGGCAAACTGAATAAAAGCAGTCTTAATCCACACAGTAAGCGCTTTCAAACCCAAGGTTCTTCGTCAGACTAAATAAAAAAGCATCACACAATTCAAGTTAATATATTATTACACAGCCAATAAAAAGAATGAGGTAATCATCTAGGTAAATCTCTAGATTTCAAGACCGGCATTAGAGACCCTGTCATTTAACCCTGGCTTCCTATCTGCACACAGCTTACAAATCCAGTATAGTTCCCTTTATTCAGTAAAATTAGCAAAATCACCACCTCTTAGTCTTTATACACAATTTCTACCACCTTAAGTCCTTAAACTTAAAGTAGTATGAAGAGCCTGATTCAAAAACATGCTTAGCTAGGGCATTTGCTAAATCTGCTCTTTTAATAACATATTTGTGCTCACAAATACGTTCATACAGCATTCTATTTGATTTTCCTAAGTAGAAACTTTCACATACAGTGCATGTAGATAAATAAATAATATTTCTAGTTCTGCAGTGTGCATAGAGATTAAACATAAACTTCTGTCTAGACATGGGATGTATAAAAACATTGGCTATGTCAACAGAGGGACATTGTCTACAGTTACCACAGGGTAGAGTGCCAACAATCTGATCTTTAGCAGGTAACTCTGTATGTATCAACTTAGAATCCCTATAGCACAGCTATAAAGGGACAAAAATCCACGAGAGCACAAGCCGGATACCAAATATATAAAATTTATTAAGCGCTTTTGTCAAGTATTACAAAATACTCGTCCTCTCATGGATTTTTGTTACTTGGTATTTTATGTTTCGGACAGCTATAAAGGGAACTATACCGGATTTTTAAGCTGTGTGCAGATGGGAAGCCAGGGTTAAATGACAGGTTCTCTTTAAGGCCGGTCTTGAAATCTAGAGACTTACCTAGATGATTACTGCATCGTTTTTATTGGCTGTGCAATAATATATTAACTTGAATTGTGTGATGCTTTTTTATTTAGTCTGACAAAGAACCTTGTGTTTGAAAGCGTTTACTGTGTGGATTAAAACTGCTTTTATTCAGACTGCCTTGGTTGTTGGAACTTCTTTTTTGCTTTTTACTTTGAAGTTAGTTGATTTGGGAAGTTCCTACAGTTTTCCTGATTGGAGGTATTTTTTCTTTTGGTGCATATGTTCTTATGTCCTCCTCAGGATCCATGGCTGGTTGTTCTACTGATTCAGCTTCTGTGGAGCCATCCCCTGTTTTGTCTCATCGGAGAGATTGTAATACTGATCATATTTTGAAACTACTGCATCCCGAGAATGAGAATCCATTGCTGTTTTTTGCCTCTTATAATACTGAGAATGCAGTGTCTCAACAGTCTGATGTAAAGATACCACCTCAACAGGAGATAAAAGGTTTGGAAAATGATTTATTTAAGCTCAAATGCCTTCAATGGCAGAGACAGCATTTGGAAGCATGTTTGTTTCACCGTATAATTCCTAGAGGCTTAAGAATAACTTAGAGGCCCACATATGGTGATTATTATGAAGGCTTGCTTTCCAAATGGCAGAAGTTAAACCTAGAATATACTTTTGGCTATATTCGGCTGCTTACTGACTTTTTTACACCTACTGCGAAAGAACTAGCATCTCCCATTGATACTAAGAAGCAATGCCTTTTCAATAACTATAGGTTCATAGGTGCATATTAGGGTATCTGCCCTAGGGCATTTATAAGCCTAGCCAGAGTGTGTTTGGCTTTCGCCACCCCTTGGAATGAGTATACTGTGCCCATTTTTAGGTTTAGTTTACTGTACCTCTGTCTAGCAGTGACACAGAAGTGACCCCCGGGGTAAACCTACGATCTCACATCCACTCGTCAAGATTTCTCTTGAAGAGAGTCAGTGAGGGGCTCTGCCTAACATGGACTGGGATTCTATTCCAGAGTGAAGGGAGCCTCTGGGTTTTGAATCTGTCCCTCCAGCATGTCCTATTTATTTCTGTGCTGTGGTTCAAATCTCTCGCTCGTGTAACTCCGGTGGATTTGGATTTTCTGAGGTGGAGCATGTCCATTAATTCCGGGTTGGACATGGCCTTGTACGTCAGGCATAGATTGTCTCTGAGTAGGCGGTATGCTACTGAGTAGAGCTGGAGTTTCTTTAGCCGGGCAGCATATGACATATGTTTGAGTCCCTTGATCTTCTTGGTGAGGTACTTTTGGGGTCTTTCCAATTGCTGCAGGTGTCGAGTAAGGTACATCCCAAATGGGGCATTGTACTCAATTATGGGCCTGATGAGGGAAGAGTAAAGGGGCACAATGACCTCTCCCGATCTAGATGTGAATCCCTTCATGATAAGGTGGGCAATATAGAAGGTCTTTCTAACCACTTTGGCAATGTGAGTGTTGAACGAGAGGTTACTGTCAACTTGGGTCCCTAGGTCCCTAATTACTTCTTCCGTACTTAATGGATTACCACCTATGTGGTAATTTGTGGGCACTTTGTTTTTCCCAAAGGGTATGACTATACACTTTTTGGCGTTGAGTTTAAGGCCATGACTCTGGCACCAGTTTTCTGTTTCTATGAGACCCTTTTGAAGGATGCTTGTGTCTGCTGGAGAATCAATTATGGCCCCCAGTTTGAAGTCATCTGCGAACTTGGTCAGCCACAATCCTCCCATGTTAGCCTGTACCTCAGAAAAATAAATACCGAACAAGAGAGGTCCCAGGACCGAGCCCTGTGGGACGCCACTTGTGACTGGTTTAGAGTTTGACATGGCTCCAGCAATTCTGACCTTGTGGGTTCTGTCCTTGAGCCAGTTTGCAACCCATCTTATGACATATGGGTTTATATTTAAGCTGGAGAGCTTGTCTATGATGCCCGAGTGGGGTATTGTGTCAAGGGCTTTTGCAAGGTCAAGGTAGGCTGTGTGAACTACCTTACCCTCATCAATGGCCTTGGTCACTGATTCAAAGAAGTTGACCAGGTTCAAGAGGCAGGATCTGCCCTTAACAAAGCCGAATTGGGTAGGATCCAATGTCTGCAGGTCCCCAATGTCCCTGTTTATGAGTTCCATAATTATCCTCTCCATAGCTTTGCAGACCAGGCTCGTCAAGCTTATGGGGTGGTAGTTTCTAGGGTCCATAGAAGCACCTCCTTTGTGGAGTGGGACCACTGTTGCTGTACGCCATTCTTTGGGTACATATCCTGTAGTAAGGCTGAGATTAAACAGCAGCCTTATGTGTGGGTTTAGCTCTTCTTGGAGTTCATGTAGCACACAACCTGGGACACCGTCTGGTCCCATTGATGCTGTGTTTTTAGCTTTGGAGAGGGCGGCTCTCACCTGGGCATCTGAGATGTCAGGGACGCAACACTCTGCTGGGATAGATATTTGTCCTTTTGGGGGGGAGGGGGGAGAAATTTGCACTGAACCTGTCTGCTAGTATGTTGGCAATGTCTGTGGGTTCAGTGTATTTTTTGTCATTTTGGACTAACTCTGAGCATATCTGGGAGTTTCCACCCAGGTTTCTAACATAACTAAAGAAAGCCTTGTGATTATCTTCAGTGTCTTGTGCAATTTTTCTCTCAAAGTTGGCCTTGGATGATTTTATGAGTGTTCGTAGTTTTTTGCTAGTACTGATCAGAGATGCCTTCCATTTTAGGGATTTTGCTCTATCATGTAGTAGCTTCCTCCTTCTGTTGTATAGCTTATTAATGGCTGGGGTCCACCAGACAGGCCGCCTGCCTTTGGGGGAATGGGTCTTGGTTTTATTTGGGATTGCATGATCCATGCATTCCTGTAGGTGTCCATAGAATGTGTTTATAAAGGATTCAGCAGAGTGGGCTGTGGTTTCCACTGGCCCGGGGGCTTTGAAGGATTCCACTTCAGTCTTAAGAAGTGTGAAGTCAGCTTTTGAGAAGTTCTTCACTGTGGTCTTCTGTGCTGGGAGTGGGGGCGGGATGTGGATTTCCAGGGAGATTAATTTATGGTCCGATTTTACCAATGAGGGGTATACTTCTGGCATGGAACATTGTGTCCCCATGTTTGTGATGATCAGGTCTAATATGTTTTCCCCTCTTGTGGGAGAGGTGACTAGTTGTTCCATAGCATTTGAGTTTATGAATTCTAGGAACCTTTGGGCTAGGGTGTTGGGCCTTGAGTAATGCTCCCAGTCTATGTTTGGGTAGTTGAAGTCCCCCAGTATGATGGTGTTTGGAGAGACCTTCATATTCTCCAGTGTCTTTAGGAAGGCTGAGTGGGGTTCTGGGTTTGAGAGGGTGGTCTGTAGCATGCTACAAACTGGAGGGCAGTTTTGCCTACTGTTAGTTGCACATGGATGGTCTCCGATGCTTTGTGCATTGCCACTAACCTGGAGGTGTGGGTATCCTTGATGAATATGGATACTCCCCTCTCCTTTTGTGGTTCGATCCAAGTTCTGGGGATGAAAAGCATGATATGAGGTATAACCTGGTAGTGCTGGGGTGCTCTCAGGAGCCTTGAACCATGTTTCTGTCACTGCACAGACATTGATGTTCTCCATACTGTGGAGGGCTTCGAGAGCATGCATCTTGAGGTTTAGACTTCTGGCATTGAGCAGCATTACCCTTAGTTTCTTTCTACTTGTGTTTTTTAGGGAGGTGGGTTTTTCTTTTGAGCCTTGCCTAAAAAAGGCACTATGGGGGTGGCAAGAGCCTTTGCCAATATCCAAAAGCCCAGGGGTGACAGATGCAAGCCGTCCCTTGCGAAGCAGTGTGGCTTGTCGAGCATGTCATCCCAAGCAGACAGACATTGTATCCCCTTAGAATGACACCAATACTTAAGCCAATTGTTAATGATTATGATTTGTGTCTGCTTGCCTTTGATGAAGTAGCTGATAGTAAGATGAAGAAACTGGCTCATGACTAAAGGGATTTTTGCCAGGGAAATTTTTTTACCTGGCCTCGTTCCAATGAAGTAAGGGACAATGCTAATGGCAGTGGTTCATCTTTGTTGGTGCACAAGCACCTTTACTCTCTGCTAGTTTGAATTTGCCACCTGTAGCTTTAACTAATGAACAAGTTTCTATGCAACAGCAAAGGCCTATTGTGTCAGCTGATTCAGCTGACGTTGGCTCTGTTTTACAGCAGTAGGACATCAGAAGGAAGGTCATTGCACCGCAGCATGTTTTTGGGGACCTCAAACTTCCCCTACCAATAAAGCAAGTGAAAATGGGAGAACAGCACATGGGAAGGAGTCCAAGCAGAGGGAGAAAAGAGGCCAACAGCATTTCGAGGAGTTGCCAGATTGGAATTTGAAACAGATGTGGAACATGGTGGAGGGTCCTTGATTATCATCTTGTCTAATAAGGTACTGTCTCTAGCTGAGATCTCGCTACTTGAAAGAGGACTAACTTTTGTACCAGGTGAGAAGTCTGACTTTTCGGAAGCTGCTATTAGCTTGAAAATGTTTATTAGGATTGTTTCTCTAGAAATGTATTTTAATGACAGAAAAGCTGTGGGCAGTGCTTTGCTTCTTAAAAAGCCCAGTGTGTTTCAACTGCCTATTGACCCAGTTCTAGAAGTATTTGGTAAAAAATGTGAAAGTGAATTATTTACTTTATTATCTGGTTCATCTTCTGGCTATGTTAATGTAGCAGGGAGTGACTTCTACAATTTAACTAGGGAAGAAAAGGCTGCTTTACGAACTTTACAAAATTATGACACAATTTTTATTAAGAAAGCAGATAAAGGCAGCGCTACTGTAATACTGGATCATGATTTTTCATGTGAATTCTATTTTTTCCATGCTTAATGATTCTAATGTGTATGATAAAGTTGACCATGACTATATATGGGATATACAATGTTCAGTTTTCTTTACAGTTCGGGACTGTCTTGACAACTTTCTTATTACTGATCAATTACCACAGTACTTAAATGTAGAACACCTTGTAATACCTGTTTTTCAGGGCCTTCCTAAGGTGCACAAAAACCCTGTTTCACCACCTCTTAAGCCTATTGTTTCAGGTAGGAAATGGCTAACTGAGCCTTTTTCAATTTACATTGAAAAGCAGCTGCAACCAATTTTTAATAAAGTTACTACAGTGCTTAATGATACTAAACACTTCCTTAGGGATTTACATTGGCACAGGATTACGTCTCTGATTTGAATAATTGCCTTTTAGTCACATTGGATGTTGAATCCTTGTTTACTTGCATCTCCAGTTTGGATGGCATCAACATGATAAAGTCATTCTTAATTAAATATAGTGACTATAGTGTTAAGCAAATTGATCTCATATGCCTTTTTCTTGAGGTTGTCCTCAAGAATAACATCTTTATGTTTCAAGATGGGTACCATTTATAGAAAGTTGGCGTAGCTATGGGCACGTCTTGCGCCAATAGCCACACCAACCTGGTACTAGCCCAGTGGGAAGAACAGTTTGTACTTAATAGTGTATACAAGGCCTCACTGTTGTTTTACAGAAGGATTGTAGACGATGTGGTCCTGCTTTGGGGAGGGAGTGAGATGTAGTTCTATCATTTGTTGACTATCTACACACTACCACATCATTCTTGAAGTTTACCTGTCATGTTTCATCTACAGAAATTATTTTTCTTGATGTGTAAGTGACTAAAAATGAGGGTGATTTTGTAACTAGATTGTACAGAAAAGCCTTGCAGAAGAAACAATATTCTGAAGCATGACGGTATGCATCCATCTCATGTATATAGGAATATTATGAAAACTAAAGGGATGAGGATTTCCCATTTAAATAATACAGAAGATGGCTTTAGTAATTATTTAGATAAATTATCTACTGACTTTGCCTCTAGGGGCTATAGTACAAGTGAGATCATTACCATGAGGGATGATATAAAAGTTATGAGGTCGACCTCGGCTCTTCCCTATTTTTCAGATTATAGTAGATCACTGCAATTTTGCTACCAGGAAACTTGATACTATGCCACTGGTTTTACCCTATGCTAGTGATTTTAGGAGGGTTAGACATGTAGTAGATGCAAATTGGGGCATTTTAACTACAAATGGCAGGATTAAAGACATAGTGGGTGATAAACCCAATTTTACTTATAAAAACAAATCTCTTAAATGTCGGCTGTGCTATAGGGATTCCAAGTTGATGCATACAGAGTTACCTGCTAAAGATCAGATTGTTGGTACTCTACCCTGTGGTAACTGTAGAAATTGTCCCTCTTATTATACAACCCATATCTAGACAGAAGTTTATGTTTAATCTCCATGCACACTATAGAATTAGAAATATTATTTATTTAGCTACATGAACTGTATGTGAAAGTTTCTACTCAGGAAAATCAAAAAGAATGCTCTATGAATGTATTCGTGAGCACAAATATACTATTAAAAGGGCAGATTTAACAAATGCCCTAACTAAGCATGTTTTTGAATCAGGCTCTTCACTCAGGTGGTGATTTTGCTAATTTTATTGAAGAAAGGGAACTATACTCGATTTGTAAGCTGTGTGCAGATACGAAGCCAGTGTTAAATGACAGGGTCTCTTTAAAGCTGGTCTTGAAATCTAGATATTTACCAAGATGATTACTGCATTGTTTTTATTGGCTGTGCAATAATATATTACCTTGAACTGTGAGATGCTTTTTTATTTAGTCTGACAAAGAACCTTGTGTTTGAAAGTACTTACTGTGTGGATTAAAACTGCTTTTATTCAGACTGCCTTAGTTGTTGGAACTTCTTTTTTGCTTTTTACTTTGAAGTTCCTACAGTTTTCCTGATTGGAAGTATTTTTTTCTTTTGTTAAAATTAGGAAACAATTTGAATACACACAAATTGAACTTGGAGAAAGTGAGACACAGGAAACCCTAAGAAAAACCTAAGAATTTCAAGTATAATTAATTACGATTTTTTATTTTGAGAAGTTTATTGGATAAAGGTATTTAAATGATTAAAATCCAAATTAAATGTTAAAAACTGTCAAGTCAGAGAAAAGAAAGTTAAACATAAGCTTTGTCAATCTAAGAAGGTTATGGTAGATGGGGAAGTAAACATATGAACAAAAGGAAATACATTTGAGAGAGAATACAGTGAATGAATAAAAATAGGTAAAAATTATTTGAAGGCATTTACATGAAGAGAACTCAGTTAGGAGTGCAAGACATTCCTTTTGACTTCTATTAAGACATAGTAAAGAATTTCAGACAACTGCAACTTTGTGTCAGTTGGGCAACAAATAGCAAACGTGCCTTTCGTGCAGAAGGCTGTGGGTCCGCTTAGGGGATGCTGCATTCCTGAGTATGTGATCCTTCTACTTGTGTTGGTGGTACCGCTTGTGGATGTAAAAGATCCCATAGCACATATTGAAAAGCATAGGGGTCTTTTATTTAACACAATGTAAAAACATTATTTACATATTTGCAAACTTGTGGCAGCCAATGTCACTATATGTGAAAGAGATGCTGTTACCGAATCTGTTTCAATGAGTAATCCACAACATACAAGACTGGCATTAAAAGCAAAGCGGGAATATGTGCCATTGTCCTGGGTATGGGTTTACAAGCCCCACACCCAAATTAGACTGCAAACTGTTCGCTTGTGGAGACACACCACTCTCTCCATGAACCAATGTCTCCCATTGCCCCTCTATCTATGGTAATTGCCTTTATGCAAAGTATTACACACACACACATAAATATATATATATATATATATATACATATATATATATATATATATATATATATATATATATATATGTGTGTGTGTGTGTGTGTGTGTGTGTGTGTTTACACACACACACATACATGCACATAATTTCCAGGGAAAGCTGTTGAATTCTCCAACTCTACACAGCTTTTTTCCTGGGCCTGGTAGTACTGCCAGTACTCTGAAGAAAGTCAGAGATGTCCAGTTACCTGCATGCTCTGATTTTTCCAGTTGGTATCTCTTTCATAGGTAATCACCCAAAGCAGTCCCTAAGATGTTGCTTTTACAGTTTGTTATTCCTCAGTGTGTAAATGGGTGCCCCCTTGTCAGCTAAGTAACAGTGCATAAATGCACTTGTAATAAATAAATACCAGCCACAATAGCTTAAAGATAATTAAAATGGATATTACTTTAATAGTAAAGAAAGTAGCACAAATATTGAATACAATATACATAGGTTGGCACATAGAGAAAATTAAAATGCAGCAAATGTAGACAGAATACATACAGACAAAATATATAACGCCAGCCATCTAAATTTCCTAACCAGTTGCCACAATAAGTACTGTACCATAAAAAATGACTTAAGCAAGTTTTTAAAAGAAAGTGTCCCATTCTGTCCACTTGCTCTGTGTAGCCATTTTAAAGAGTTAAGGTCTGTAACCACAGTGAACCATACAAATAAGGTCATAGCTTATGCAGTACTGAAATTATACCTAGAAATTCTTTATCTATGGCTAGGTTGACGTCTACGGCTCAAATACACAATATTGTGCTCCACTCCCTCTGAAGAAACCTGGCTGAGAACAACCCCTACCCTATAGTTAGAAGCATCGACTTGTAGAATGAATTCCTGACTACAGTCAAGACATATTAATGCAAGGGATCCATTAAAAGCCTTGAGCCTTGAGCATCTGAAATGCCTGATCAAAGGATGCGTCTATGAAACCTTATCTGGTCTATTTTTCCTGTTCAGGTCCATAACTGGAGTAGCTATTGTCCTACACTGGGCAACAAATTTCCTATAGAATCCAGTTGTCCTTAGGAATGCCATATAAAATACTCCCTGATCCTGGATGTCTTGTCATACCAGACCCTTTTCTGCTGTTATGCCTGTGGTTGGTGTTCCTGAGCCACCCCATGAGCCCCCCAAACTTATTCCTGATGTTCAAGACATATTTCACATCAGTCTCCTTGTGGAAGTCGTATTCACCCTCCCTTACCCTGTAACTGTACAGTAACTCATGGGGTGAAAAACCTGTAGATTCTCAAGGTACCTCTCTGTATGCAAAGTGAAGATGGGGTAGGTACTTGTCCTACTCCTTCTTAAATTCCCTCTTAAATTGATTTGCAAATGTCCTTAACATTGTCTTCAGTGTAGATTTGAACCTCTCCACCAGATCATTTGTCTGTGGATGGTAAAGGGTAGTCTTTAGGTGTTTTACCCCACAGTACTTAAGCACACCAGCAGGTCTGACACAAAGTTGGCACCTGTATCTGTCAGTATTTAGTAGCTACAAAAATAACCATAGCGAGAATCCACCTTCTCGCCTCACTCTTATATGCATTCCTCATACTTGCCAACCTCAAAAAGTCAGAACTAAGTAAATTAGAATCGTGTTATAATAAGATTGCCAAATTTGCAACAGATTCCTCACATTCAACCCATCACTGTGAATGCCTAAAAAAAACATTTTTCTTGGTTGGGACTACCTCATAACCAGTTAATAATGGCTCACAAAATAATGCACAATCCTGACAACATACCTTCCCTAAAAAATCTTCTACAACCCTACTCTTAACATTCGTACACTTTGATCATCTAACAAAGACTTACTCCAAGTAACCAAAGTAACCAATACAGCAGGCAACTCTCTTTACTCTTAACTTTGTTCCTAAAAATTGGAATACCCTTCCACATAGTATTAGATCCATAAGCAATCTTAATCATTTCAAAATATCTCTCAAAAGACACTTATTTGAATCCTGGCTTTGCACATGTAACACTCCAGGATACTCCAGGATAATTAACTTAGCATTACTTATACAATTTGGCTGTATGTACAAACTTTGTTAACATATCCCTTTTAACAACACTACTTTTCTATAAGTAGTTACATTCCTAGCTGCAACTCCCACCATGTAAGTATTACTAGCTATGCATTACTTTGCCTAAGTGATTCTCCCTGCTTAATTTCCTAACTAATGTTATGTTCCTCCACATATATAAATTCAACCATATATGTATCTATATTCAAGTGTTTAAAGTCTTGTTCTATTTGATACTATGTATATATTTTTGTTTTTACATTTTTATCCTGTAAATGTGTTAACACTCATTTTTTGTCAGTTTTTTTTTTTTTTATAATTTCTATTATTTATTGTGATAATTTGTATGCAAGCTTAGACTGGAGCTTTTCTCCCCAGGCCTCCGCTGAAAATGGGTACTGTCCCAATCGGACCATCCTGGTAAACAAATGCAAAATAAATAAATAAATATTTCCCTTGGAAACCCTACCCTACTGAAAATGTCTAGTAAAGCATTTGCTAGATTTTCTACTTCAATGGAAGACAGATACTGCTTCTGGATACCTAGTGGCTTAATCTACCACTACAAGGACATATTTATTTATTTATTTATTATTTATTTATTTGCAGTTGGTTTACCAGGATAGTCCATTGGGCCAAAAGAACCCGTTTTCAATGGAGTCCTGGGGAGAAAAGCTCCAGCACAGACAAAATTAGGTACATACAAGATTGCTAAAATAATGATAATTATACAAGTAGTAGATAAAACATTTTGCTCAAAATTCAAGAAGCATTCAACATTACAATAAATGAAGATTAATGCGAAGTAAGTGAACTAAGACAGTAATGTGATTTACATAACAGAGTTGTAATTGAGAGGGAACATAACATACATTACAGAGTAGTTATTCTGAAGGAGCACAAGCTTTGTTAGGTAAAGTTGAGTATGAAGGCATAGAGGAGGTTGGATGCCATATATTTATGAGGGGTGGGAGCAGGAACAATCCCATTGGGACCTGAGATGTGTATGGAGGGAGTTTTTGAATATGTAGTGATTAGAGGTGGTACGAATGGATGGTGGGAGTGAGTTCCAGAGACGGACAGGTTAGAGGATAATAAGTGTTTACCTGGGGGATAAGATGGTTTATGAACTTTGAGTAGATTTTGATTGTTGGACCTTAAGACTCTATTTGATAGGTGCATTTTGAAGGCAGAAGACAGGGAGGGACAAAGAGAGGGGTTAAGAATGAGCTTATGAGCTAAAGTCAGCTGTATAAAGATAAGATGATTAGGTAGTTCGAGCCAATTTAGTTTATGGAGAGAGGAACAGTGGTGGGTGGAGGACCTATGGCTATTTGCGAATTTGGCAATTTTGTTATAGCAGGAGGAAAGCTGGCTTTTAGAGAGGTCTGAAGATTAGTCAGTAGTGGAGCCCCGTAAAGAAGAGAGGGGATGAGAAAGGAGGAAGCGAGAGTGATTTTGGATGATGTAGTAAGATACTGATTCTGCCGGTAGAGCATACCTAGTTTTTGATGAGTTTTCTTAATATTTAGTTGTAGATGGGAGTTGAATTTAAGCTGATTGTCAATTAGAACACCTAGTAGCTTAGTTTCAGATACCAGTTCCAAGGGTGAGTTGTTTTGGCTGGTAATTGAGAAAGAGTTTATATCGAAAGAAGTAGATTTGGAGGGGGTAAATACCATTATTTTTGTTTTGGAGGCATTGAGTGCTAAGTGATTTATTTTCATCCAATGCTCAGTAATTGAGAAAGCTTCTTGAGTAAGTTTTTGGAGCAGAGAGGGGGAGGTGGCAGAGCAGATAATGGTGGAATCGTCTGCATATTGGATGATGTTTGCAAATGGGATAGATTTGTGGAAGTCGTTTATAAATATATTAAAGAGGAGGGGACCAAGAATAGATCCTTGGGGAACTCCAGTGGGGGTGCTAAGGAAGGAGGAAGTGGCTTTCTTCCATTTTACAGCTTGGTATCTGTTTGATAAATAACTGGAGAACCAATTTATGGAGGAGGGAGAGATTAAGTTCTGACAGTTTGGATAGGAGCAGGCTGTGTGAAATAGTGTCGAAGGCCTTGGAGAGGTCTAGTAGTAAGGTGGAAACAATGTGACCGGAGTCTCGTGCTGTATTAACAGTCTCAAGAAAGGACAGGAGGGCTGTCATAGTGCTATGATTTGGCCTGAATCCGTGTTGTGTAGGGGTTAAAAGGTTGTTATCTAAGAGATGTGGTAGGAGTTGAAGCTGGATACACTTTTCCAGAAGTTTAGATATGGGCGACAGGATAGCAATAGGACGGAAGTTATTGATGTTGCAATTGTTGCCTCCTTTGTGGAGGGGGATGATGAAGGCTTGCTTCCATAGTAGGGGCACTGTGCATTCTTGGATGGAGCGGTTGATTAGAATGCTGATGGGATAGGCAATAGCTTCTGCGGCTATACTTAGGAAGTAAGAGGGAATGTTGTCAGGAGCATTGGTACATGGCTTCAGTTTCTGAAGGAGTTTCTTAATGGTGGAAGTGGGAATAGGTTTAAATGAGAATAGAGAAGAGTTGGGAGAGAGAGAATTTGAGGAAGATATGGGTGAAGAGGGAGTTAGAGTAGTGGAAGAGGTGGAAGATGGATTTTGAGAAGATGAGAGTGAGGAGGAAGTGGTGATGATGGGAGGGTTGTTTGTGGGAGAGATTGGGGTGTATTAGGTAATGAGGAGGTGTGTGAAGGAGGATGTGAGTTTGCTAATAGAGTCGATGAAAAAGGAGTTGAACTGTGTAGCTAGATCTAGGTCTGGGATATTTGGGTCTGGGGTTGGGGTGTGTGGTTTGCTGGGGTTTAGGAGGGTAGAGATTCCCTTCCAAAACTTTTGTGGGTTAGTTTTATTGTTGTTTTGGAGTGTGAAGAAGTATTTTTGTCTGTCAGAGATTATAAGCTTTTTTACTTTATTTCGAAGGGTTTTGTAAGCAATATGTTGTTCTGGGGTCTTATTTCTCAGATAGAGTCCCCAGGCTTTGTCTCTAAGGCGCATGATTGATAGTGTGGTTTTGGTTAACCAGGGGGCAGAATTTGTTTTTATTCTTTTTGTTCTTAGAGGAGCTTGGGAATCAAGTATTTCTAAGAAGGTAAAGTTGAAGTGAGCAACTGCGTCTTCTAAAGGTAGTGTCTTTAGATTGTTCCAATTTACTGCTTTTAGAGAATATATGAAGGTTGATGGGTTGAAGTTTTTGTCATTGCGGGTAGTGATGAAATTATGGGTTCGGTAAGAGATGCAAGGGAGACGGCGAGTGAAAGTAGGCAAATGATCACTAAGAGGGTCTGGAAGAGTACCACTGTCTGAGAAATAGTGGGGATGTGACACTAGAATCCAGTCAAGGATGGTGCCACAGGAGGGTTTGTTGATGGGTGTGTTATTGTATTGATTAGCTGGGAAAACTTAAATAGGTTGATGTTAAGAGGGTTGGTTGAAGACTGGATGGAGGCCCAGTTGATGTTTACATCTCCTAAGATTATGGTTTCATTGCTGATATTGTTAGAGAGCCATGAGAGGATGTTTTCAAGTGTTGAAATATTGTCCCCTGGGGGATGTAAAGGGATGCTAGACAGATGTGTTTGTGCTTGTTAACTTGTAGGAGAGTGAGGAGTACTTCAGCATTGTTAAATTTTGGAGTAGGTTTGTTATAGGGGGTAACTAGTAAGGAAGAAGAATATAGGAGAGCAACTCCACCACCTTTTTTTTGGGTCCTGTCTTTTCTAAGGATTGAATAGCTAGGTGGAGTAATTTCAGAATCCTTTATAGAGGGTTTTAACCATGTTTCTGAAATAGATAGTATGTCAGGTTTGTTGTACATGAGCCATGCGTGAAGGGTAGGGACTTTATTGACAATACTTTGTGAGTTTAGAGAAGTAAATAATATTGGCCTGTTTGAGGAGGAAGAGGTGGAGGGGCCAGGGTTGGGATGGATGTCGCCAGATAAAAGGCTGGTGATGAGATGAGAGGTTGGGTTAGAAAGGAAACTGAGTAGAGTGAGGAAGCGATTAGGATATGTAGTGATGGTCAGAGGGTCTTTAGCTACTATAGGGATGGGGTTTCTCAGTGAGGGGAAAACTTTGAATGAGAAGGTTAGAAGTTGTGTTATTGGGTAGAGATGGGGAGAAATAGGAGAGTTTAAGGGTGAGAGAGGGGAGTTCAGGTGGTAGGTTGTGTGATAAAGTTGTGAATGATAAGAAGTAGGAGGCTGGGTGAGGTAATAAAGATATGATAGTTTAAGAGATAGTAATAGTAAAATAGAGATAGATGGGGGATTTAAAGCCATGACTAAAATGTTACTTGGTGTTACGTGATTTGGTTGTCTTATGTGTTTTGTGAGTTTATAGTGCAGTGGATAAGGAAAGAGTAACAGGGTTGGGTGGAGTAAAGAGTAGTAGGATTAGTGCTAGGGGTGTGAGTTTAGAAAAAGAAGTGTAGTATTTTGGGTTAGCTGTAGGTGTGGTTACAGTAGGATGATATGCTGATGGGGGTGTGTCTAGGGAGTTGTGGGTGATTGGTGTAGGGAGGAAGTGGGTGTGGTTACAAGAGGGATATAGCTAGAGGCACTAGGGGCGGGTGGGATTTGGGGGCAGGGAGGGGAGCGGAGTGAGCCCGTAGGGCGAACGGAGCGGGAAGAAACAAAGGAGTAGATAATGGCTCAGAAGAAAACAATCAGTAAAGTAGAATAACAGTAGGTAAGTTAAAACAGGTAATGTAAATAGTAGGAACTATGGGGTAGGTGATAAGGCAGATTATAGCAGACAAGTAGGAATAGGAGGGTGGTTTGACAAGGGCCAGGGGGAAAGAAAAGTGTAACTAATAGAGTAAAAGATACAGGTAGAGATCAGAGTAACCAGCAAGTGTGGCAAAGAGCAGAAAGGGAGGAAAACATAGAAGTAGAAGGGTGCCACCTAGTGGTCGAAAGGTTTAGATTCAGTTGTATGGAGGTAAAGGAAGGGGTAAAAAAGGGAATGGGAAGGGAAAAAGTAGTATTAAAGGATAGGAGATGGGAATAACAATGGTAGTGATGGCAGTGCAAAGAATGAGGGTCTGGTCAAATAGTTGATGGGGACTGGTGCTGTTGGCTGCTGGCAGTCCTGGGCAAGTAGGTAGACTAGGCACACAGTTGAGAAGTGTAGGATTAAACATGTAGTACAAACATACTTTGACAGTATTTTCTTTTAAGTTTGGATGGTATCCCCGACGATTTATGGGGTTGGGGCTTAGTGGACACAGTTCTGGTCTTCCAGGAGGGCAGAGACACTTATATAGGAGAATAGCTGGGTCCAGTTAGCCAAAGTTGGAGGATATCTGGGGGAGAGAGGAAGACAGTGAGTAAAGAACAAGAGAGCACTAATAAACTTCTACGAAAGTTTAAATTAAAAAGGAGTACTAAACACTGTTATATTTAAACTTGAATTCTCTAATAGTAAAACAGCTGATACAATTCATTTATAAATCATAGTAACAACAGTAAGATACAGTCACTTGAAGTGGATATAGCTAAAACATAAAACCCACGATCTATACTATTTCACTAGCTAGGGGTAAACCAAATCTTCATACCCTTGCAGAATGTATCAATAAAATTTGGCCTAACCAAGGGTCTCACCACCACAGAATTTGTAGCTCAAAGAAGCAAGGCGAAGGTAGGACAGCAAAGCTTTAGAGCGCTGTCCTCTGTTGTGGAGGCTATTAAATTATACAAACTCTATAGTGAGTAGTATGTTAACAAAAGGTATTTCTTACCTGTGAAACTTGGGGTACTCAGAGGTCCCACAATATCCATAGCTATCCTCTGAAATGACTCCTCAGTAATAGGCAATGGCATCAAAGCATACTTGGCTTTCTCTCCAAACTTGCTAACCTTCTGGCATTGCTCACAGGTCTTGCAGTACTTTATTGTATATTTTGCAATCCCATGCCAATAAAAATTCTGCATAAGCTGTCTTTTAATATGCTTTATGCCCATATAGCCTGCAAAGGGAATATCATGAGCTACTGCCAGAAGTGCGAGTCAGTAGGCCCTGGATACTACCAACTGCTGTACTGCTTCTCCCTGACCCCTCCTTCAGGGATCCATTCCCTGTACAACAGTCCTTTGTCCCTATATATGGAGTCCCTCTGCCCTTGAGTATCAAGAACCTCCTTGGCTACCACTTTCAGGTCCTGTAAAGTAGGGTCTGAGAGCCGAGCCTACCTCAACTCCTTATCAATCTTCCACAGCTCCCCTTCCAAAGGAAGTCTGGTTCTGCCTGCAAGTGGAGCCTCAAGTTCTGAGAAGTATCACTTTCCAAGGAAATTCTAGTACCTTTCTCCTGCTGTGGCTTAGATCTTGGATCACTGGATCACTGCTACTACTCAGCTCCACTTCTGAAGTAGCTACATCACCAGCCAGAGATGGAGGTGTAGGCTTTGGCTGGGTCTCCCCCTACTGCCTCCCTACACATTTGCCTCCATGCCTGGTTGCATGTATCAGCTTTCACACAAGGTACTATCAAAATCATTCCATATTAGGACATCAGCAGGAATGTCCTCAAACATGACCATCTGCTTACTACTTGCCCTCCTTCCTAGCCCAGATAGACATTGGCCAAAGGTACCTGAAAAGGTTTCCCACCTAAGGCTGGAGTGGATTGCCCAAGCAACTATTGCTCCTGACCACTGCAAGTTTGACAATGATTATGTCTGAGGCTGTGTCTCTCTTTGCAGTGATCTCCTTTCCTTGTACCCGGATAGGATACAGACTTTTGTGAATAGTTAGGTACAGGTGTTGCCTCTAAACAATCCACCACAATTGTAGTGCTAGTCTTGCTGGATATTTCCTGAAATCTTTGTTCTCCCCACTACCTTAATGGACAATGAGAACATACATGCCCCAAATGTTTACATTTAAAACATCTTACTCCAAAAGCTTGACATGTACCTGAACCTGTGTCTTCCTTCTTGTACTGTGTAAGCTGCTGGGATGGCCTAGGCTGGACCCCATGGATTCCTCTAAACCCATGTACACTGCTGAGTCCCCCTTCTATGCAGTAGCAACCTGATAGCTAGGAAAAGATCCCCTTTCCTCCCCTCCCCATCTCTTCAACAGTATTACACTTCCAGTCTGCCACCCAAATTCTCCTATGTTCATGCAAAGTCCTAAGGACTTGTTCCCTGAATAAAACATTGGCAAGCTTTTCAAATGTGGTAACACTGCAACCACTCACCTTCTGTGAATGTAAGTGTTGATTTTTGCAGTATACTCAGATATACTTTCATCAGCATTTGTCCAATATTCTCTAGAATTTCTTCTATACAGTTCTGGAGTTAGCAAATAGCAAGCAAACAAACATTCTTTAACTTGCCATAATTTTCAATGAGTTTAGAAACTGAGTACACTGCTTTATCCATGAGCAAAGGAGTTAAAAACCTCACCCTTGTTCAACTTGGTGCTGGATACACACCTTCTCAAAAGCCCTTAAAAATCTATATTATTATCCTCCTTATATAGAGGAAAAAGTTGGCTACTGATCTGGACTTTTAGGTGAGACTTTCTTCCCCCATGACTCATTGTTTGTGGCAAGAGAAGATCATCTCTTTTTCATGCTGGTGTCAGCAGAGCTCATTTTGTGCCTGTTCCTAATTAGTCTGACTAGAAAACAAAATAGCTACTGTGCACAACCAGACCTCTATATATTTTACCTTGTGGGTGACATGGTTAACAAACAACCTTACCACTAAGAGCACAGAGAAAATATGCACTACTGTCCTGAGTATGGGGGTGGCACAGTGGTGTAGTTGTTAGCATTGTCACCTTGCAGCAAGAGGTTCTCCGGTTTGATTCTCAGCTGGGGTGTCTTCTGTGAGGAGTCTGCATGTTCTCCCTGCATTCGCATGGGTTTCCTCCAGGTGCTCTGGTTTCCTCCCACATTCCAAAGACATTTAGTAGGACAATTGGACACTCTAAATTGGTGTGGTGTACCCTCCAAGGAGGGTTGGGCCTTGGGCTAGAAACCTGAATTGAAATAAAACATAATTGCTAGAGAAACAATGAGTGCTGATGGTGCTCGTTGCCCAATGTACCACATGGCATGTAAATGAGACAGAGAGAGGGAGAGAGAGAGAGGGAGAGAGACAGAGAGCATCCTGGATATGGGTCTCCAACTTCCACACACAAATTAGACTACACACTGTTCCCCTTGTAGGGCCACACCACTCTTTCCATGAACATATGTCTCTCAGTGGCCCTCTATCCATGATAACTGCCTGTCACACAAAGTATTATTTTTCACATAGACACACATGCACACAATTTCCAGGGAAGGCTGTTGAATTCTCTTATTCCACACAGCTTTCTTCCTGGGCCTGCTAGTACTGCCACCACTCTGAAGAAAGTCAGAGACTTCCAGTTACCTGCATGCTCTAATTTTGCCAGATGGTATCTTTTTCACAGGTAATTGGCAGAAGCACTGTCGAAGATGTGGCCCTTACAGTTTGTTATTCCTCAGTGTAAATGGGTACCCTCTTGTTAGCTAAGCAACAGTACATAAACACATTTGTAATAAATAAATACCAGACACAATAGCTTAGAGATAATTAAAATGGATTTTACTTAAATAATACAGAAAGTAGCACAAATACAGAATAAAAAATACATAGGCTGGCACACAAAGAAAATTAAAGCAAGTGCAGAAACACAGAATGCATACAGAAAAAATCTAACTCCAGCTATCTAAGTTTCTTAGCTAGCTGCTACAATAATATTGTACTGTTTTCACAGCAAGTATACACTTACTACTACTTTACCTTTCATTACATTGCAGTTATCTAGCCAAAGTCCTTTTGTGACTTCTTTGTTACTATGGTGACTGGTCGTAAACCAGCCAGTTTCAGTGACCCTTGCATTATAATGATGTTTTGTCCTGTTATCTTTGAAGAAGGTGCCATCCAATCTGAAAACTAGCCCCTTCCTCTGTCCTTTAACATTTAGACAAGCTAAAGTGTTTACTAGACGATATATACATTGCAAATTAACATGCCAGAAGAGAAGACAGAAAAAACATACAAAAAGGAATACATTTTGCTTCATTCCACCTAACATAAGCACATTTCACAAGCATTCACTTTTAGCAGGGCATCACCTCTGGATTCACAACAGCCACATATATACTTCACTTTTCTTATAACATCTCCATTATTATTCTTCCTTAGTTGACCTCGACTCCTTCATCCATAACCATAATCTGATTTTTCACAATGTACCTGTTGCAAGCTATTTCCTATTACACAAAATTTCATTCAGTCTTACATTCTATATAATCCATGTTACATAAAATACATTCTTATTTACATATCACCTCTTATTCTTATAATAGCTATACATAATCATATTCATATCTATATTATTTATATCTTTAATATTCTCAAAAACTCTTCTTCACACAACTTTTTGCAGAGTTTCATCACTCTTACATTTAAAAAAAAAAACATGCTCTGTTGTCTCTTCCTCCCCACAAAATAAACACACTCTTTCAACTTTCTTTTATATGGAGCATTCCCGTTTACTGGTAATGTATATTTTACCAGTCTCCATAAGAAATCCTGACATTCTGTCTTCCTACTTTAATGGATTTCAACGCTTCTTCTGGAAACATTTCCTATGGATTTACATAATAATATTGTTTAATCACATTATTATTATAAAGCCATGGTGGTACAGCGGTAGCGTTGTTGCCTCACAGCAAGAGGTTCTCCTGTTCGATTTTTGGCTGGAGTACCTTCTTTGTGGAGTCTGCATGTCCTCCCCGTGGTCGAGTGGCCTCCGAAAGACCTGCGTGAATGGGCGTGCCTTCGCTGAAGGTTGGGCGTCGGGCTGGCAACTCGGCACTATAAAAATCGACTGGCAATCATTAGCAGACTGGAGTTCCACTGTGGCGACCCCTAACTGGGAAAAGCCGAAAAGACAAACAATCACATTATTATTATACCACATCCTGCTATCTTTATCATCAATTTTTATTTTCTATGTTAGTATTTTTTCTTGATAATTTTTCATTTTTTCATTCACATATTCTTTTTCTCTTTTTTAATTCTCATCATTTCCCAGAATTATTTTGTATTTATATTTAAACATTCTCACTACTACCATCTCATTACCTTTCTTTACCCAGTCTAGTACTCTACACAAGTTAAAAAACCCAAATACACAACTGGATTTGATAACCTCCAATCCCCTTCATCTTCTTTCATATACAAGACACATCTTTTCACTGGGTTTAACACTGAACCCCATATGAGAGAAAACAGCAACTACACAATTTCCATTTCATATTTGCTCAGATCATATAAATATTTGACATGCATGCTGTTCTTCCCATCAACATCAAATTCACCAGATTCAACCAGATGGTCATGTACATTGGCTGATAGGTGTACTATACTCAATTATTTGTCTAATCATGGCTGAATATACTGGAACTATGATCTCCTTCGATCTGGAAGCCAAACCCTTACTTATAATTTCCACCATGTAGAATGATTTTCTCACTATTATCGACACCTGGTGATCAAAGTTCAGGTTACTGTTAACCTGAGTTCCCAGTTCTTTTTCCACTCTTAGTGGAGTGTTATCAATGTTGCAGTTTTCAGGGGTGGTCATCTTCCCAAAGAGTATAAGCAAGCATCTTTCTGCATTGCTTTTTATATATATAAAAAAACACATGATTATTCCAGGATCCCAGGGTTCCAGGTTTTTGCACCCTTAATGGATAGAAGTAGGTAGAGTATGCAGAGGACATGCCAAAGTAGCACACATGCAAAGGAAAATAGGTTTACAGGAGAAATAGGCAAACAGAAAGATCAGTCTTTACATACTCTTATGGTGTTTTTGGTGCTTAAGAGAGTCAATGTTTGTAAAGAAACACAATGTTTTATGAAGGTATTTTTTTTAATTGAGTCTTATTTGGACTGGACAGTGATGACAAAATGTGTGCATTCCATTTTAGGAATAAGTATGTATTTTGTTATTTATTTACTAGCATCAAATGTTCTGCCTATATGCAACTTTTAGTTAATTGTGTACAACTACAACAGGAATGTATGACTTAATGTGAATGGAGTATTAGAAAGGGAATACAATATAGTCCTAGGTATCTGCAGATGTTTTTTTTTTTAATTGAGTCTTATTTGGACTGGACAGTGATATGACAAAATGGGTGCATTCCATTTTAGGAATAAGTATATCTTTGGTTATTTATTTACTAGCATCAAAAGTTATACCTATATGCAATGTTTAGTTAATTGTGTAGGTATCTGCATGATGTCACTTTCTCAAATGAATACTGAAGTGGGTCAGAGATATTAAGAAGGTAAGATACAGCTAGACACTGCAGAGTCCCCAAAATGCTGATTTAGTCATAAAAGTTAGCATCCAATTTATGATTATGGATTCAGGCTTACACTTTATATAAATTTTCTTACATTTAAGTTTGAACATTTTGTGAACTGGAAGGGTGAAGAAGATCATTAGCATAAGCAGTCAGGGTTTGATGTGCTAAGTTAGGAAGAACAGAGTTAATAAAAGGGAGAAAATTAGATAGCAAAACAGAATCTTGGTGAATACTATCACAAAGTGAGGCTACACAGGAAAATAAACATCAAAATAGGACATGTGGGCAATTTTGTGAAGTAATTTGAAAATCATAGAAGAGACTTATCTCCAAATGAATACAAAAATTCTTTTGAAGGAGAAAAAAGTGATTAATATAAATTAAGTTTTACTTTAAGATAAATGAATTTAGCACTGGTTATGAAGTCTCCTTTAAGGTTTGTGATGATGGTGCTTTTGCTTTAGAATAAAGCTGCAGATGTATTATAATAATGCCTGAAACCCCATTGGGATTTATTAATATGTCAGATATGTCAGGAATTTCTTTCATAGCAACTTTTCCAAGGTTTTGGCTAAAATGGAAGGATTTGCTGTGCCTATTATGTTTGAGATGAGATAGATTAGAAAGTTTAGGAATACTGATGATTAGGGTAGTTTTCCATTATTATGGAATGGTCCAGTGGAAAGTCAACGACTGTAGATATGGAAAAGGAATCATCCTATATAGCCATGGATTAACTTGATCAAGCTATATAAGTGAAGTTTTTTGGCAGTAATCTACAATGAAGAATTTAGGAAAGGGGCATTTTTTGTAAGAAGAGACTTGACAGATTTGGAGTAAAGCCATTTAAGGAGAAATCTGAATAAGAATTTGCCTGCACCAGTGACAAAGAGGGATAAAGCCCTGACTATAGCACAGGTGGTTCAAGTTTGATTAGTGGCTTGGAATTTTGATGTGATAGACAGGAATTTGTGAATGACTATACATCTTCTTTGTAGCATCCTATGGATGTGCAGTAAGAAACCCCATCTCTACTGTCACTTAGCACTGCTCCTTAATGGCATCAACACATACCTAATGACTATTAACAAGTTTTGCAGAAGCATTCCTCATGAAATAGAAGTTATGATCTTACCATACCATTCCATCTGTGTTGTTGATCTTCATTTATTCTTGACTGTTGGGTTTGATTTGGTTCTGATCCTCGGAACTGACTTGCCCATTATATCAAGCTCACTCCAACCAAAAACTCTGAAGCCCAGGCTACCCATACCGCCTCTCTTCCCTTCACCTCAGATCGAGTTTTGCCCATAAAGTAGAAAATCATGGAAATTTTGTCTGAACAACAACCCTACTAGAAGCCGAGGACTAGTTACGAACCTCCAGGAGTCTTTTGGAGGGGGTAGGAGGATGGGATGTCAAGAATGAATGAAAATCGACAACACAAATGGAATGTTATGGTAAGAATATAACTGCTTTATCTGATGTTGTCAATCTTCATTCATTCTTGAATGTTTGGGCAGAGTCCCCAGCTAGTTGAGACCCCGGGAGGCCCTAGGGAAGGGTATTCCTGAGCACAAAGGATGCTCTTCCCCTGCAGACTGTATCAAATCTGCAATGAGTGATAAAGGTATGGGGGGGTAGCCCAAGTTGTGGCTGCACATATGCCATCCATAGAAAGTCTGGAATGAAAGGCTACGGAAGTGGAAACAGATCTAGTAGAATGAGCCCTATTTTTTGATGATAAGTCTAGCTTATTTTTGGCTATAAACAAAGGTAATGTAATCTCTCAAACATTTTGACAGAGTAACTTTTGAAACTGGTTTTCCCAGTCTAGTACCGGAAAAGGATAGAAACAGCTGATCTGATTTTTTTAAAGGATTTTGTTCTTTCCAAATAAAAGCGTAACTGTCTGTGTACATCCAACAAATGTAAGCAATATTCTCCCTTGTTTGAGAAATTTGGAAGGAAGATTGGTAATTCTATGCTCTGATTGATATTGGAATCTGAAACTACTTTAGATGGAAAGGAGGGATTAGTTCTGAGTAATACTCTCTCCTTGTGAAAAATTATATACGGATGTTTCACACACAGAGCCTGAAACTCCGAGATTCTCCTGGCCGAAGTGATGGCTGCTAGGAATAGAATCTTCCGAGATAAAACTTGACATCACAGGTGGCTGCTGGCTCGAAAGGCTGACAGACCAAACATTGTAAGACCAACCCTAAATTCCAAAGTGCAATGGGCTCTTTGGAAGGTGGTTTCAAATGTAAAGCATCTTTGAGGAATGTTTTGCACAGATGGTGAGACATCAAAGAATGATCATCGAATCCATTATGGAAATTTGAAATGGTAGCTAAATGAACTCTAATGGTAGAAGAAGAAGCACCTAATAAGGTGGTTAAGTATTCCAAGACCTTATCGATCAAGGCTGAGAAAGGATCAATTCCATTTTCATCAGACCAAAAAAACAAATCTCTTCCATTTACTAAGATAAAGTTTTCTGGTGGATAGTTTATGAGATGCCAGAAGTGTCTTTTGTACTGGGGAAGATAAATTATTTCACCTGGCAATTACTGGAAGTGGAGAAGCCAAGCCATCAGCTTGAGATTTTGTAGGTTAGAATGGATCAGGTCCTGCAGATGAGATAAGAGGTCTGGATTTGGATCCCTAATCCATGGATGGTGGACTAGGTGAGGCCAGAGAAAGGGAAACCAGACTTGACAGGGCCATTAAGGAGCAATGAGAATCACTTTGCTTCTCAACTGTTGGGCTTTCCTCAGAAATTTGGGAATTAGAGGGATTGGTGGGAAGGCATATAGAAGTCCCAGGAATCAATCATGGAGAAGAGCATCTCCCAGGGACTCCCCCCAAGGGGTGACTAAGGTAAAGAAGCTGTTTCATTTGTGGTTTATGGGAGAGGCGAACAGGTCACAGCAAGGCTGGCCACATCAACGAAAGACCTTCATCACTACAATGGAATTGAGAGACCACTCATGAGGCAGGAGAATACATCTGCTCAGTTTGTCTGCAATCACGTTGGAATTCCTCAGGATGTGCATTGCTATCAGAAAGGGGTTGGACAGGATTGCCCATTGCCAAACTCTTAGGGCTTCCCAGCATGGGGGGGTAGGATCTGGTTCCCCCCTGTTTGTTGCTGTACCAGACCACTGACGTTGTCTAACTGAATAGCAATTCTCTCCAAAGGGAGAGCAGACTGGAATTGTTGCAATGCTAAGAGCACTGCCCTCAATTCTAGAACATTGATATGCAGATTGGCCTCATGAGGGGACCAAATGCCTTGGACTGTCTATTAGGAATGCATCTGTGGTCACTCCAGCCTCGGGCTGAGAGGAGGAGGTGTGGCGACTCCATAGTTTGTCTTCTGGCTTCATCCACCAAGATAAATCCTGCTTGCATCGGTTTGTTATGCTGATTAGGTGGGACATTGGATGAGTTAACAGTGACCACTGTGACACCAGGAGCTGCTGAAGCAGCTTCATGTGGCACCTCACTAGAGGAAGCAGGGTAATTGTTACTGCCATAGACCCAAGAAGCTGTAAGACTAGACAAGCTGGGACTTTGTTTTTATAGAGTATCATTTGAAGTTGCGACCTCAACTATACCAGTCTGTGAGGAGGAGATGTTGCAACCTCAACTATACCAGTCTGTGAGGAGGAAGCACAGCCATGCAGGATATTGTGTTTAATCTTGCTCCAATTAATTCTATATCCTGTGTGGGGGATAGTTTTGACTTTTCTCAGTTTATTGAGATGCCTAAGAACTCTGCAAGACTTAGAATGGAGTCCAAGGCAGAAAGCAGCAGATGCCTGGTGGAGGCAGTGAGGAGCCAGTCATCTAAATATTGAAACACACGGAATCCCTGTAACCTTAAGTGAGCTGCTACCACTGCCATGCATTTGGTGAACACCCTGTGTTGTCCTCCTTTAGGAAAGTATTACCAAAAATAAATTATGGAAAAAGAAAATTGTTGGCCAGAGTTTACTGAACAAATGCATCTCTAGGCTTTAATGTAATTTATGAAAATATGTGGAAGCTCCACTGCACAAAAAATTAAATATATTTCTAATAAATACTATGATTTCTTTGTAAGATACCTTTAACTTTCCTTTCAGCTTAATAATAATATGCTGCATAACTGAAGGTAGCTTATAACCTTTTAGATATTCTGTACTGCCCCCTACAACTGTTACAATACATTCAATACATTCTCCTTCCTTTCTTACCCCAACTTTCCTTTTATTATCCTGATTTGTAATTTCACTAGTACTTCCTCCATTATCAAACAAACTATTACTACTTAGTGCTTCCCCCACTCAATTCAAAATGCCACATCTCAAAGATTGTCTAAACATCTTCATGCTAACCCAACATATCTTAATACTTTTATCTTTCTCCTTAGCCATACACTATACATCCTACCACTACCCTCTAGATCATCCCCAAAGTAACCAAAAGGTTAGCTCAGTTGTATTACTTTTTTGACTTCACACATTGTCATAGTTATCTGAAACAGGGCTAGTACACTCGTGGAACTACTCCGAGGCCGTTCCCCCCCATACCCTCCTAAATCACTTTTCTCTAAGTCTTTCAATGAAAACAATAAAGTTAAATTGGTTTTCCCAAATACGCCACTAGATGGCAGCAGAAAACAGAGCTTAAAACCTCACTGTTCACAGTCAGAGCATAGCTCTGGTATCAGTATTGCTGATCTTAAACTACTGCCAGCCTTCTAGCTTAAACTATAGTTTAATCCCTCAAAGCAGTTCTTGAAAGCAAACTCAACTCCCAGAAGTGAAAACTGGATTTGTAGTACACTTTAAAATAAGTATCCCACAAAGAGAGCTACTTACCCAGTAAAGCAATTTCAGTGCATAAGCCTCACTGATGAACCTGACTGGCTCCTGAGAATCCACTTTGTTGTTCTGCCCCACTCCGTTCGCCCACCAGGCTCACTCCACTTCCCTACCCTATCCCCATATCCCACCCACCCCTAGTACCTCCATTTATTTATCATGAAGCCACACCCATCACCAAGCCACCCTATCGCTTCTCACCCCAAACACTCACACAAACTAACAACCACACCTTCTTTCACACTACACCTCCACACCCTCCCTTTTTAGCCTACCTCTTCCTCTCCCTTCCTGCTACACTACTAATTAATACAAAATGAAAATCATCTTAGGTTGCCTCCTTCTAACCCTCATAACATTAACACACATAACATCCATCCATCCTATCACCTCACTATTTAATACAAATTTACATACAACACACACACACACACACACACACACACACACACACACACACACACACACACACATGAAATCAAACACACACACACATTTCACCATTACTGCTACACTATTTGCAGATAGCTTAATGCTACACATATACAAAATACAACAAACAACAACCCATATCACAAAACTATCATACAAATACCACATAAAAACAACACATAGCATAAAACACATTACTTATCGCAAGAAAACTTCTCATATCAGGAGACATCCACCCAAACCCGGGACCAAGCAACTCCCTACTCCCACCCAAACAAAGGTCAGACCTACTAATCATTAACATAAATACCAGGAGTATAACCAACAAACTCACTGACTTCCATGCATTCATAACCCACTACTCCCCAGACATAATAACTGTCACCGAAACCTGGTTAAAACCCATCATCCAGAACAAAGAAATTCTCCCACTAGGATATAACATATTAAGACAAGACAGAACAAATAAAAAAGGTGGAGGAGTAGCCATACTCTTTAAAAACACACAATATAAAACCCCTAAAAATCCCAATCCCTACATTTCAAAATGCCGAAACCATTATCTCAACACTAGGAATAAACAACACCAAAACAATCAACATTATCTCCTGCTACATCCCTCCAGGGAACAATTCTACCACCATAAAAGAAATGTTACAATGGATCTCAGACAAACTATCCAATAAAACCATTCTCTTAGGTGACCTAAACACAAACTGGTTAGCTTGTAACTCTTAACAACCCCACTAATCATATCAGTCTCTATGGATTCCCCCAGCTCATTCAGAAACCTACTAGAATAGACAAGAAATCCCACAAACACTCAATCTTAGACTGGACTCTAGTAAATTACCCAAAACATAACTATCACACTGGATGTCTAACAGACACAATGAGTGATCACCTCCCCACATTCCTTCTATGCAAACAGTCCAACCTTTCCAACCCTATCACTTATAGACAAGTCAGAGACAGCAGAAAACTAAATATACAAGAACTAAATAATATCCTAAAACAATGTAACTGGAACCCACTACTAACACTAGACTTAGACCAAGCTGTAGAATACCTCAACAACACTTTCACTAGCATCCTCAACTCAGCTGCTCCTATTAGAAAGTTCAGAGCCAAACTAAACTATGTCCCATGGCTAAGCAGGGACACACGAGCCCTACTTAAAGCCAGAGACAAATCATGGAAAGCCTGGAAAACAGACAACACAAATCTATCCAAGCAAAACTACCAAAGACTAAGAAATCAGGCTAAGAGACAAACCAAACTCGATAAGCAAAACTACTTACTCAAAAGTCAAACCAAACACACTAAAGACCCACAAACGTTTTGGCACTCCATCAACTCCCTTCTTAACCCAGGAAAAACATCCACTCCAACTCCCACCACCAAAAATAACACCACAGACATTGCCTCTCAATTAAACAACCACTTCACTGAAACTATTCTATCACTATCCTCTCAAATCTCCAAAACCTACCACTCTGACACCCCTAGCAAACCCCTTAAGAATATCCCCTCCTTCACTCTCTCATCTGTCCCTACTACAACTAATAAAAAACTATTACAAAAACTCAAACCCACCACCCTTGCTGCAGACAACCTACCTGCTGAATACCTAAAAATATCAGCTGATTCCCTTTCATACACTTTATCCATCCTCATAAACCACTCCATTCAGGAAGCCTACATCCCAAAGTTATGGAAAGTTTCATACATAATTCCTCTGCACAAAGGAGGCAACTCTTACAAGTTCACTAACTACCTATAGCCATCCTACCCCCCTTATCCAAAATACTTGAGAGGTGTATTCACTCCCAAGTCATGCAATTTCTATACACCAACAACCTCCTTTCACCCACACAACATGGCTTCCAACAGTACTATAGCACTACAACCGCTCTCCTGTCTTTTACAAATACAGTGAACCTGCACAGAAACAACAACTTTGTATCAGCAATATTCCTAGATCTATCCAAGGCATTCAACATGGTATCGCACACCATGCTAATGGATTCCATGACATCCCTTTCCTTTGTCCCTTCCACTCTAGTATGGTTTAAATACTACTTATCTGACAGACAACAGACTGTCCAATGTCAAAACAAACTATCTCCCTTACTTCCAACCACAATAGGTTTTCCACAGGGTTCAATACTAGGCTCCCTACTCTTTTCTATATTTACTAACAGCCTCCATACCTCCACCCAACATGCCTTACTCGTTCAGTAGGCAGATGAGTCCACTCTCATCTGATCTGCACCATCACTCACTTCCCTTCATAAACTTACTCAAGAATCCTTCACCTCAGTAGAAAATTGGATTTCCCAGATCCAACTCATTCTTAACCCCAACAAGACCAAACTACTCATATTCACTCCCAACAAAACTAAACCTATCCATCAACCATTTACAATCACATCCAAGAATGGCACTAGTACCTCCCCTACTGACCATACCAAACTCCTGGGTGTAGAAATCGACAACAAACTACTGTTTGATGTCCATATCTCACAAACCATCACAAAGGTGCACAAAGAAAATGGGTACACTATATAGACACAGAAAATTTCTAACTGATCAGGCACAAATTACTCTTGCCCAAACACACCTACTATCCACCATATTGTACGCTGCACCAATCCTCACCCATGTAAGAAAACAGGACCTTGAAAGACTTCAATCTTGTTACAATAAAACTGCTAGGTTTGCTAATAAATCCACTTACAAAACACATCACTGCCAGGCACTGTGCAAACGTAACTGGCTATAACTTCCTCAGCTACTCAACTATCACCAGCTAACTCTTGCCTACAATATTCTGAACTATCCCAACAAAATTCCATCTCTTAACCAACTACTAACCAGGCACATATCAAATCACCCCCTACGCTCATCTGAAAAATCACTCCTCTGCATCCCCAAAGCCAACAACTCCACAGGACAAGCCCTGTTCTCCCACAACACAGCCAAAAACTGGAACAACCTCCCTCTTACTCTTACCTCTACTCCTACAGGCACCAGATTTAAAAACTCTCTCAAAGTACACCTAACAAATCATTGGTTATGCCCATGCATCACATAACAACCCCCATCTCCCTCTATAACAAATAATTTGCAAGTTACATCTCTGCTAAAGACTTAGGAATCTACTGCTAACATAAAATTGTAATTCTTTGTATTGCTACTCTCATTTTGTTCTACTGCCTGCATTATAATATTTCCATATGCTGTTTTTTTTTATTATGTAACATGTAAATTGTGGTATTGATCTTATTGTAATCTGTACTGAGCATTTCAGGCCTCCACTGTAAATGGACCTAGGTCCAGTTGGACAATCCCAGTAAACAAATGTAAAATAAAAATAAAAAAAATAATAAATATTAACTCTTCTACACTAAAGTAATGAACAAACTTTCAAATATCTCCTGACATTTTCAACATCACCATCTTAGGTCAACATAATACTAACTTCAAAAAACATCACATTTAGATACCACAAACATATATATAGTCACATCAGAACAATAGCAAACATTGCCAAAAAAGTGCTTACAACAGGGAACATACACCAAAATCCTGGACTCAACTCCCTTACTTCATCCAATTCTCAAACACCACATATACTTACTATACCTCACAAAAACACTTACTTATTGTTTCTAAACTTAAATGTTAGAACTCTGGTTAATAAAGTTCATGAACTAGAGGCTATCCTATCACATTATTCCCCAGAAATAGCCATCTTAACAGAGATCTGGTTTAAATCCCATATCTCAGACAACTAAATTACATCTTCAGGGTATAATATATTTTCAGCTGACAGAAATAACAAAAGAGGAGGTGGGGTAGCTATACTTTTCAAAAACAGCCTAATTGTGACACCTCTACATCTACACCTACTCAGGCAACACATTAACTCTACTAAGCACACTATATATCAGCAAATCTGTAATAAGAAACATTTTAAACCACAGGAACTAATGTACACTCTAAAACACTGTAACCGGAGCCCACTGAAGACTTTACCCTTAGATGCAGCAGTTGAACATTGTATTGATACTTTCCTCAATATACTCAACAGTATAGCACCCCCTAGAGCAATTCATGTCAAAGCAAATTCTGCCCCATGGCTTACTACTGAAACAAAAACCCTCCTTAAGCAAAGGGACAAGGCCTGGATCTCCTGGCATACTCTACCTGATCATTTAACTTATCAGCAGGAACAAAGTTAATCACCAAATCAAGCTAGACAAAAAGAACTATTATAATAACATGCAAATTAAGTATCAAAATAACCTAAAAAAATTTTGGGCTACAATCAAAAACTTACCTAATCCTGGACAAACCACAACCCCTTCCCCCACCTTACCAAATAACTCAGAATCCACCACTGTACAGTTTAACAAATACTTTACAGAAAGCATTCTTATACTAACCAGAGATAACCCAAATAACCTACAAATAATTAATAATCTAAATAACAGTAATAATACTTCCTTTTCGTTTCAACCCATCCCCACCCAAACCATTGAAAAGCTCCTAAAAAATTTTAAACCAACTATAACTGCAGCTGATTAGTTACCAGTAGAGCTAATAAAAACTGCAGTTGAGGCTTTATCATATCTCATATCAATACTGATTAACTGCTCGATTTCTGAAAACGACATCCCTATCATCTGGAAAAGTTCTTATAATAAACTCCTACATAAAGATGGTAAATCAACTGAACTAATTATTCTCTCATAGCTATCCTGTCCCCACTTTCAAAACTCCTGGAGAAATGTATACATTCTCACATCTAATAACTTACTTGCCATCTCCCAACATGGATTTAGACTGTCCCATAATACAACCACTGCTCTACTTATTTTTACCAATACTATAAACCAATACAGGAATGAGGGAAACATAGTCTCATCAGTTTTCTTGATTATGTCTAAAGCCTTCGACACAGTCTCCTACAACAAATTTCTAACTGCTCTTTCAGACGTAAAGATACACCCTTCTTGTGTTCTCATAACTCCATAGTTACTTAACAGGTTGTCAGCAGGCAGTTAAGTGGCAATATGAACTCTCCACACTTCTCCCTGTTACCCCTGAGGTCCCACCAGGATACATACTTGGCCCTCTTCTCCAGTATTTTCACTAATAACCCCAACTCAACCACCTTACTTGCCACCATTATCCAATGTACCATGCAACAACTTCAGGACAAAACACAGCAGGCCTTTACAGAAACTGAAACATGGCTGGCTAAGTCCCAACTTATTCTTAATCCCAAAAAAACAAAATTTATAATCTTTCAACCTACCAGACCAGTAGATTCCACCAAACAGTTCCACATCACAGCCAATAACAACACAATAATTATACCTGAACCATCCGGCAAACTACTAGGGGTCATTGTAGACAGTAAGATAAGATTTGACTTGCGTATATCACAATTAAAAAAGTCGACAAAAAATAGGCACCCTTTACAGAAACCAAAAATTTTTAACAGGCTTCTCAAGAGCTGCCATAGCCAGAACCAACCTACTAGCAACGCTTTTATACACTTCACCAATCCTTATCACCCTAAAAAAAACAGATTTAGATAAACTGAATGCATGATATAAAAAATAGCTAAACTTGCTACTGGAGCATTACACAGGTCACATCACTGTCTAGCCCTCAAAAAGCTCTCCTGGCTTGAATTACCTCAGCTTCTTGCATACAACCAATTACTCAATGCCCACAAATTACTCTATAACCTCGACAAATCTCCAGTTATCCAAAGCTTACTACAACCTTACTCTAACACTTGAACATTACGATCATCAAATAAATCTTTACTAAAAGTCTCTAAAACTAACAATATGTTTGTGTTTCTGAAAATGTGATCGACTAATAGGGACCTAATTCAATTTTTTCGGGGATTCCTATTAGTGACATCAGTTAATTAGTTGAGGTGGATATGCCCACAGCTGCGCAATATCACCTTGGGAGTACTACAGTCACCTAATGCTGTCTACCCTTTGGTAGAGTGCACTAGGTGGAAATCACGCTGAGCCCTGTTGAAGGCCAAAGCTCATAAGGAGGCTGATTGCCAAGGTGGGAATGGAAGTGAGCTGCTGTAAGAATCCAGGATGGGCACATCCTCTGCCCAATCTTCATAGTTTACCCAGATAAAAAACACAGATGTCAGCATGCTGGAAGGCGCAGTATAGCTAGAGACTGCTGACCAGCCACAATTTGCAAGATGGCTCCCACTGCTGGGTCCTGCATCTCACTACTGGATATGGTTCTCCCCAGGCATTACAAATGTGCACAGAAAGCTAGAATCCCTGAAATGTTACGAGTTACACCTCGTGCAAGGGTCACATTAGGAATAGCTTGACAGAAGACAGTGCTGAATCCAGGGATTGTGCAGGACTGGCAAACTGGATGAACTGCCAGAGGAATAAGATGGGCTATGGTACAGAGAAAAAGACATTTAAGCATGCCATTACAATCAAAATGACTACATCTGGGTGTAGATGATGCAAGCTGGTGAAGGAAGGAGGTTGAGAAAAGAAAAAAATCTGATAGCATTTGTGAGCTATCACTGATTGTGTAGGGATAATTATGTTGATGTTGAGGGAATGAAATAGGATTTGCCCAGCAGTTTCTTTACTTCTGACCAGTATTATGCGGACATTGAATTTAAGTATTTTTCTTGCAATTCATATTTATGTTCTAGAGTCCTTGGATTTTTATACTATGATTTTAGAAAGGTCTAGACTGTTGAGCCTTCCATTAGTAACATATGCTGTCTCTCTCCTTTAGATGTTTTTATTCCCAGTTAACACAATATTATTTATATCATTGGGTAGAGTGAGTCTTGCACTGAGCACAAATTAGAATAGAAGGGAGAGAGATGTGCATTTGGATTTGTGAAGTAGTACAAAAATTTACAATCAGTTAATCTGAGTTCCTGTAATAAGTTTATTTAAAGATTTACACAAGGAGAAAATTAATCTATGTAAACTCATATATTACTAATTTTTTTAATGCAGTATGTATCATTAATGTTTAATTGTTGCAATTTATATGGCCTAGGTTGTGGCTGAAAATGGTCACTTGTACCAGCCTACCCATCCAGTTAACAAAAGCAGTAAGTAAAACAAATAAATGACGAACTGTTAATCAATTAATCAATTCTGTCAGGCTACATTTCTGAAATATTTTTTAAAAGGAAGAATTAGCATTTAATAGTAATCCAGTGCTTTTTCTGTGCTATAAATGACTAGTATGAAACTATATAGAAGTAGCAGAGATAGGTGAGTTACAGCCCCTACACTGGGGAGGTTCAATGCGGGGGGGGGGTGGATTGCCTCCGTGCACAAAACAACTTTAATACAGAAAAAGCATGGAGTCATTTGCACAATGATTTCTTTGAATCCAGTGTATATAAAACAGTACCTGTTAACTTTTATTATCAAATGAGTATTCCAACCGATAGATGCCATCATTTTCACATCCTTGCATGTGGTAGTTGGAACTATTGACAAATTATTTCCTACTTTTAGAATACCAGAGTGAGTAAGGACTAACTAACAGTGTTCCACATTTTTAAAATCAATGCTTTCAAAGAGTTTTACAAAAGGCCAGGAATTCCATGGAATTACACATAGAAATATGACTTCAGACTATTGCTTAGTGGAACACAATGCAAATGTTATCAGAGCTATAACATTTGTAACATGAAGAGGAATTCATTGGAAATAGTTTAGAATGTCTAAAACTATGCTGATGCAAAAATTACAAACCAAAGTGATTTTCAACATTGTTCTGAATATTCTTAGTTTTTTTTTTTTTTCTTTTTGGATTTCCAGGATTCACAAATTACAACAGGGAGCTGCAGAATTATATTTACATTAGCTTTAGTAACAAAGATAACTTTTGTTACAACCCAGTTAGGATCAGTATCCATGTGTAAGAAATAAAATACAAGGCAATGAGAAACAGATATTGTCAAAAATAACTGGTGGTGAAGAAAGCAACACATCCTATCATACAAGTGGCAATGCTAGAAGGACAGAACTAACAGTGGTAATATAAAAAGTAATAAAGACAGTGAAAAATGCAAAATCGTCAGTGAATACAGAAACAGATGCTATGTATGACAAGCTAAGGTCAAAGCCATAATTGCAGAAAGCCAATGAAAGAGTTAATAGAATTCAAAAAGAATACTTCCACTTAAAAGTGGTTTTGAAAATAAGGTCAAAGTAAATGAGTTTATCAGAATGGCAAAGGTACTGACAGAAGAAAAATGTGGGAAAAAAAGAAGAGATAATACCTAATTTGTAAACATGATAGAGCAGTGCTATACACACATCTAGAGCACTTGATAATAGTTTTCAATCTTACTCACAAACACTGGCTAATCTACAATGTATATACTGTACCTGTGTACTATGTATGTATTCTACCTATGTTCCAAATTTCAGCTGTACACCACAAATCTATTAATTACCTTTATTTTTAAAAGTAATATTTTTTTGTTTGTTCTCTCCACTGTAACTGTTTATGTGCCGCATACCACTGTAAAAACATCTCTTGTAATTTGTGTGTATACTGATCATGTCTAAATAACTAAATGTGTCTGTAATTTTTCTTTGTGGAGCTTTTCTCCCTGGGCCTCTGCTGAAAAAGGGCCTTTTCAGCTCAGTCAGACACCCCTGGTTAACAAATGTAAAATAAAAAATAAAATAGAAATACTGTAGATGACTCTGAAACAAATACAGATGCTTTGCCATTTCAAGTTGATGATGAAAATGATCATGAAAAGCATGTAATTATTTGCACAATGATTTATTTGATCCAGTGTGTACCAAAGGGTACCTCTTAATGTTATAATCAAATGAATACTTCAAGTAATAGAACCAGTTATTTCCACATCCTTGCATGTGGTAGTTGGAACTCTTAATAAAATATTTGCTACTTTTAGAATATCAGAGAGAGTGAGGATTGATAATGTTTCACTTTTTTAACAGCAATGATTTCAAAGAATGTTACAAAAAAGCCCTGGAATTCCATGGGTTAACACAGAGAAAGTACTACTGTTGTGTAAGTTGAGTGGTCTGAGGTACAACAAATGGCCATAGCAGAGTTCATGTTCGAATGATCGCTGCTGTAGTACCTTAGCTATATGGGTTATAGCCTGCAAATGTTATAACAACCGACCAGCTTCCAAAACTTCAGGGCACCTTCCATATGCCCAGACTGTCAAGTAGCATGAGATGAGCTGATAAGAAGACAAGTTTAGGCACAAAGCCCTTCAGTGCTTTCCTGGCAGCAAAGAGAGGGAGACATAGCCCTGAAAGGACAGTGCTAGGGATAACAGAAAAAGAAATATTCACACGCTGGCAAACAAAACACATAAAAAAACAAGGAGGATGGAGTGAGGGAGAGGTTACTGCTGCAGTGATCATTTGAACATCTACTGTTATGGTAAGATTCACTTACACAATTGCACTATGTTATTCATGTTGATCACTGCTGCAATAGCATTAGGTAGAGTACCATAGCTGTTAGAAGGAAGGGTCCAGGAGCCCTTGGAAAATGGTCCTAGTAAAACTTGATCTAGATCTAGAGAAGGAATCACATTTATAGTGCTTTGTAAAATTATGTGCAGAAGGCCAAGTAGCAGCTTTTAGAACACTTTTAGAATCCAACCATTCCCAAAAAGCTATAGATGAAGCCAAGGCCCTCGTAGAGTGGGCCTTGACCCTGCCTGGAATAGATTTGTAGTGGTGAGTATAACAAAGGGTCATAGCCCAGACAAACATTTGGAAATAATCTGTTTTGGCACAGGTTGCCCTTTCTTCTTACCTTCACAAGAAATTAACAATTGATCCAAAAATCTGAAAATTTTAATTCTGTCAAGATAGTACTGGAGTTGATTGTGGTCATCAAAGGTATGGAGTATTCTTTCTCCCTCATATTTAGGTTCAGGAAAGAAAATGGAGAGGTGGATAGTTTGGCTTAAAGTAAACTTGGCTACACCTTTAGCCATAAAAGGAAGATTAGTTCTCAAAGATACCATGTCCCCGTGGACAATGAGGAAAGGATGTCTCATCATAAGAACTTGCAACTCTGATACCCTTCTGTCAGAGGTCAGAGCAATCCATAAAACTCTTTCCCATGTAAGAACCTCAAGTCAGCCACATTAGGATCAAATGGAACAAGTGTTAGCTTCTCTATCAAAAAATTAAGATCCCAAGTAAGGGTCACCAGTTTACTTGGAGGCCTCTTATGCAAAACCCCTTTCAAGAACATTTTGACATGAGACATGAGACTGTCTTGAGAGAAGAGGGTCTATGGTAAACATGCTGAAATAGCTGACAGATGAAACTTGACAGAGGAATAAGAAAGGCCATTGGATAGTGACTCGCATAAAATACTGTAAAATCAGAGAACAACTAACCCTGAATGGGTGCTGGTTATGTTGTTGGTAGCAATTAGAAAAACTTTTCCATTTGCTAATACTTTTCTAGTGGCAGGCTTTCTTGCCTCCATTATCACCTCCTGCATGTTCTCAGAAAACAGATGCCTAAAAGGAATTAAGACCCTATCATCTCGGCAGTCAATTGAAAATTATTGATGTTGGAGTGTATCAAGCATCCCTGGTCTTTTCTGAGTAGATCCATTCTGTGAGATAGCTTGTAGCAATTGATCATGGTCATTTCCAAAGAAGAGAGAACCACAGTTCCCTGGGCCAGAAGGGAGTCACCACAATGATCTCTGGGGATTCCTTCTGAATCTTCAGAAGTACAAAAGGTGGAAAGGTATAGAACATCATTCCTGTCCAAAGAAAAGAAAAAAAAACATCCATCTTTCAGGCCTTCTTCTATGGAGTCCCAGAACAGAATTTTGCTAGCTGATTGTTCAGAGAGGAGGCAAAGATGTCTACTTGAGGAACTCCCCACAAAATGATCAAATCTTAGAAGACCCCCTGATCTTGTCTCTATTTGTGATGGTCAGCCCTGGTCCTGTAGGATACCTGAAGAGTAGGACTGTGCTATGAAGCTATATCTGAAGCTAAAATGGCTAGTCTGAAAAGGGGGAATGACCTGGTTTCTCCTTGTTTGTTGATGTACCACATAACTGCAGTATTGTCTGTAACCACTTGAAGAGTTCCTAAAGAACAAAGATGGTAAAGAGTGCATTGATTAAGGCAAGCATCCCCTTAATATTTATGTGCTTGCATATGTCCTTGGTGCATCACACCCCCTGCACTTTTATACCTCCTGAAACTGTTCCCCAAGCAAAGTCTGAAGTGTCTTGGATTTCTGTCGTCTCCAGCAAAAATGTTATCTTCTGACAAACCCCAGTACTGTGATCTAAAATGATAAAAAGTATTGATGCCTGGACCAAAGAGATCTGGACTCTACTGTATCTTTTTCGTGAAGAGTCTTCTCAGTGGTATCATGAGAATCATAGATGCTATGAAATCCAAAATCTTGAGGTATTCTCTCACAGTGACTGAAGTGTAAGTGGAAAACTTTAGAAATAGATTTAGATAAAAATCTAGTTTTTTTCCTATGGAAGAAAAGCTTTTTGAACTGAGGTGTCCAGATGACATCCCAGGAACACAATGCTGTGGGAGGGAGTCAAGAATGACTTTTGAATGTTCTCTCTTGGAATCCCAGATTGTGCAAGATATCTCACACCGTGAGAAAGAGACTCCTGGCATTTTGAAAAAGAGTCTGCAAAGATAAGCAAGTTGTCTAAACATGAAAAATGTGGATAACCTGTAGCCCACAATGGCTTGTGTAATTGGAACTAGACACTTTGTGCGGTGGATAGTCCAAAGAAAAGGCAAGAGAACTGATAATGTGATCCAGACATACACAAACCTTAAGAGATGTCTGAAGTCTGGATGAAAAGGGATATGATGATATCTATCTTTTAAGTCTAGTATTACCAGGAAAATTGAAAGAGGAAGAAGAGGTAACAGGTTGTGAGGTGACATCATTTTGAATCTGGGCACTATCACAAACTGATTTAGGAAAAAAATATCCAGAACTGTCCTCCAAGCATTTTCTTTCTGGGTCACTAGGAAAATCCTTGAATAAAACCCCTTCCCCACCTGGAAAGTAGGAACTGTTTCTTTCATTCCTTGGGACAGCATATGATGAAGAACAGGTGGAAACAAAACAGTCTGATCTGCAGGATAAGGAATAACCCCTGGAAAGGAGAAATTTCTTCCCACTGCCATCTGTAACCCCGTTGAATGCTTTTTAAAACCCATTTGTCTGAAACAATCTATTACAAAGAAACAAAATGGAGATTCAGATTTTCTGAATGAGAAAATGGTCCATGGTGGGAGGGGGTTACAAGCTCTCTTGAACAATCATTCAGACTTGTTGGAATGCCCTTGGTTTTGGGAGGTTTAAGACTTCTTCTTGAAGCTCCCCTTGCCACTTCTTCTTAAATGTCTATTTACCTGAGTTCTGTTAAGACTGTTCTGTTTTTTGTCAAAATTGGATGAGGAGAAAGAAAATCCATTGGACAATGTAGACAATGAAGGCTGAAAGGTCTTAGGGATTCCCTGGGTCAGCTTGCCCCTTTTATCACACTTTTTGATACCTCTGCAGCAGAGGGGCCAAATACTAAATCTCTGTCTAAGGGAGAAGGTAAAGTCTTATTTTTAAAATCAGCTGGGAGGTTCTGATAACACAGCCAAGCAAACCTCCTTAAAAGAGTACGAGTGGCCATAGCCCTGGAAGAAGTATCAAGAGAGTCATGCACACACCTGTGCAATAGAAGAACCTAAGTTATTTAAAGCAGTTTTGCCTTCACAAGCAGAAACTGTATATAAAACATTACTGTACTTTCACAATATGTCACAAGAAACTTGAATGTATCGTACTGACAATTTAAAATTCTGAAAATCAAAGTTACAGAAGTATACACTTTTTCCCCATACATATCAATAATTTCCCCATCCTTATTAGAAAGAGTAGGACTGGAATTAAATGCTTAGAAGCAGTGGCTAAGGCTATAGCTGCTGAGTTAGGTTTGGGAACAGTGTAAAAAAATTTAAAAGCCTGAGGAACTTTATACATCCTAACTGTCTTTTTAGGCACAACTAGCTATCAGGAAAACTACAGGCAATAAGACACATCCTATAAAGCAGACAGGACATGAGGATTGGGTGTAGGTCCTGGAAAATCCTTCTGTAACAGCTAATTGTATTTTCTACTGGAATGAGAAACTTCAGTATTCTCCCACTGAAAACACTGGGATATTCACCAATAGTCTCAGAGAAAGAGAAATCCCTCAGGAATAACAGAAACTGAGCTCTCCTCTGGCTCTAAATCAAAAATCTGAGGACAAGAATCTGTCCTTGCATCTTCTTGTTCATATTCAGAATTTTGAATCTCTTCAGAATGATGCATCTCTCTTTCTTTTACCAGAAACTAGTCTGACTTAAACCCTGAGCCAGTTCCAGTAAACTACTCTTATCCAAGGAAATTTGAAGAGAAGTAGATATATGTTTGGTTTTCTGTTTCTTTTTGATAGGAAAAATAGGGTCAGCTATATTACTGATGGCAGCCTTTACTTTCCCAGGGGACAGCATTCTGAAACAACAGGGAAACCTTCCCTGTTCTTTCTCCCAGGACGAAAAAGAGTGGCTCTCCTTTGCCCACTGAGGGGACTCAAACAGTTGCAGAGGATGTGGCTAACCCCCAGTCCATAGTGGCTGTAGGTGCCACACCAGAGTGGTTAGTGGTAAAAGATGAATGGTCTGAGGTACAACAAATGGCCACAGCAAAGTCACCCACCTGTAATTGAGCAAATTGCTAGCCTGGTGTGGTGGCAAAGACTGTTTCCTCAACTTTTTCTTTTTGTGGCTGGAAGAACCAACCTTGGGACTGACAATCTGTTCCATCCCATGGAAGACAAGCAACAAATGTCAGTGAAATGGGTCTATATAAGAAGATCAAAACTCCAAAACAGCGAACGCTCTTTAATCGAATGCTAATACCCGAAACCACACAATATCAAACGTACGGAATAGTGATTTTTTTTTTCCCAGGGAAAAAAAATCGCTGGGCCGTTGTCAGGACTTTGACGTTTCCTCCACTGTGACGCAATTTCGGAGTTGGTATATTTAAGCAGGGGTGTGTGGGGGGGACAGACCCCCACATCAGGGGGTGTGGGGGGTGAAGCCCCCCACTTTATTTTGTCGCCGGATTTTTTTTTTTTTTTTTGGAGCAGCGATTTTTTTCCTGGGAAATAAATCACTCTTCTGTACATTCGATATTGTGTGGTTTCGGGTATTAACATTCAATTAAAGACTGTTCGCTCTTTTGGAGTTTCGATCTTCTAATAAAGACCCAGTAAAACTACCAGTCCACAAAAGTTACCCTTTATTGCCAGAAAAAAAACACAGTAAAAAAGTTCATAGATTCATAGGTTCACATGTTAAAACACTATGACTGCCCCGCCAAGGAAAAATAAATACAATTTCTTCACAGAATATTTGATTTCAACACTACTTCTAAACTGACAGAAGATAAACGAGTGCTCCATTTAAAAGTACATTAAAGTCTCTAGACAGTCTGTTAAAAAACTACATTCATAGATTTAAAATAACTTTCTTGATGAGGAAAATAACAAGGCAATAATAAATTTAAGAAAATTGAAGTTTTTTTTCCCCAAAGGGAATCAATCTGCCCAGGAAAGGAAAGCACAAGCCATCTGCCAATCCTCGAAAGTCACAGAGGTGAATACTTTTCAGCAGCAGGAAAGTTCTGAAGTGCTTCTTGCCCAAAAGTGTCTGTTAGTCAGCTCACCTTGAGCTGCTTGACAGTTTGGGCATGTGGAAGGTGCCCTAAAGCTTTGGAAGCTGGTCAGCTGTTATATCCTTGGCAGAATATAGCCCATATAGCTAAGACTACTGCAGCACTGATCTTTCAAACATCTACTGTTATGGACCTTGCTGTGGCCATTTGTTGTACCTCAAATCACTCAACTTATACAACAATACATTATCTGTGTAATTCCATGGAATTCCAGAGCTTTTGTAAAATTACAATACAATATAGTCAGTAATACTGTTAACATGAATATAATGCCACAGTAATACACAAAACATTCTGATTATGCTCCAAAACTGAGTAAAAAAAAACTGTTATAGCAAGGTTCACATATAAGGGACTAACTATGATAAGCTTGTTGTAGTAAACTTTATATATAAATATATACATGCCTATATATGTATATATATATATATATATATATATATATATATATATATATATATATATATATATATATATACATATATATATGTACAGATTGTTATTAGATTAGCAAGACGAAGATGTCATAAAGATGGCAGGACCACAGAACTAAATGAGAAGCCCACAGACAGTTTTGAAAGTTATAACACACATCATGCTGCCACACAAAGCACATGTGGAACAGAGCAAGATGTCAAACTGCTTTTAAAGTTGTTGGTAAGAGATGCGCTTTGCATCTAGCTGACATTTGCATTAATAACATAAAGTATGAGACATCTTTTAAAGTCTTTAAACATTTTACACACTTATACCTTTTTTAACTTGCTGTATACCAAAACAGGTAAAACTTCCAATGAATTATGAGACACATGACCAGGTCACCAGCCATAACCATTGTTAAAGAGCTGTAAAGCCAGACTAAAGAATTTAAGTTACTAAATTAATTTCTTGAGCCCTCTTCTTTTGGCAGCTTGTTTACAATTGCTTATCTGATCTTAATGTTTTAAACATGCAATTTTATGAACATTTCAGTCAGTTTATCTCTTTTGAAAAAAAAATGCCATGAGTGTCAAAGCATTAAGTTGTGTGTCTACAGCTGCTCTCATGCTAAAATAAATGAACTGTTGTATCTATCATTGATAAGAACTGAACCTAAATTTCCCAAAAAGGCGAGAGTATTATGGTACACCAATGTACTACCTGTTGACTTCACTGATGGCCATTATTCCTACATTGAAATATCTCAAACAACTTTAAAGCTAAATAAATAGCTTAAATTATTTGTCAGCCTACATGATGAATTAAGACATTATTAGAATGCAATCTAATTGCCAAACATTCATTTGCAGCTGCAGAGTAAGGGAACGGTGACTATGGCTCTGTGTGCCATTATCCTTCCTAGAGAAAATTAATGATGATTTTATGATTTGATTTTAACCCGCTGTGTTATAATGGGTCAAGGATTAATTGGGAAGAAAATCCAAAAGTGAAGGTTCATTTTTTTATGCATAAAATGAATTAAGAGGTGCTCCCCATTAACTAATAATATTTATGTTTTCTTTTGGGAATCAAAATGAAAGATTCTTAAAGCATCACTTAATTATTACATTTCTGAAGATGGTTATATAAATAAACATGTTTGCAAGTACTGGGGCACTGCTCATTCAATAAAGTGGGATTTATTGCTGCTGAATGTGTCACCGCCTATATCATTTATCTGTATATATAAAAAGAGAAACACATCTGTGTAAATAAATACCCATTCCATGCATAATTTACTACCATAATATTTAGGGTTTGTGGACCATATTCCAAAAGACTTGCTCTAAGAGTGAAGGACTTTTGGAATCTGGTCCCACAGTGTAAGCTCTCATGATCAAACCATGCCAACCGTAGGTAAATCTAACATTAGCCACACTCAGCCATGGGTTATTGCTATATCAGCTACTGGGAAGTTCTGAAAAGGTACAGTCTCTTTTCAGCAATGATTACGGGAGAAACATTTAAAGAAGCCAGTCTACAAGATATATATTCAATATGTATATACTGTCTAACATCACATTTACGATACAAATACAACTGTGTCATATTTGTGACATTTAGTGAATCTCACATATATGAAAATACATCTCTCATCAGAGAATGTAGGTATTATCAGAGTACCACAATGCATAAAGCTGTTAAGTAAAGTTTCATCATATAATTCATTCATTAGCAGACAAGAATAAATTGCAGCAACTGCTGGAGTGGATATCAGAAACACTGCAGCAATACTATATTCAACAGATTTGTGCTATTTTTAAATATTTATTACTGACTATAAGTAAAAGCTTGAGTTGGTCAGCCAAACTTTACTTCTGTCCTTCTGGACTCAACTTCTGATCTACTAGACTTGACTTGAAAATATGAATATAAACTAATAAAATGACTGGCTAAACAGGTTAGTTAATATTACAGTTGCAGATCCAGTTTAGTAAAAGCTGTTTTAAACACATAGAAAGTACTCCAGAAGTGCAAGGCTACAGTGCCCTCCACACATTTAGACCAACATCAGCACAGACTGGCACCAAAAGTGGAGGTGTTTTGATCTATGTTAGCAGCAAACATACTTCCGGGTTGGTTAAACAGGTTGATACCATGGAGCTCATCCGCATGCAAATCACAATAGGTATGGTCCTTCACTACATCATGGCTAGCTACAGGTCACCATCTATGCTCCTAGAGTCTCATGACTCTTCCCTAAACCTACTAGTGACACTCACCAGCCAACCAATCACCCTATTCATGGGTGATTTTAACTACCCCTCTATAGACTGTGAAATATACAGTGTCTGAAACTCACAGGCTTCCTGGATTTTATTAACACAAATACCCAGGAACTGATAGTGCATGCTCCAATCAGAGGATCAAACATACTGGATCTTGTACTCATCAACAACATGGGAGAGCATTGCAACACCCCCATCACATCCCCACTAGTGAGGTTGGATCACAAAGCTGTCTCATTTGAAAATCCAGCTAAACCAGTAACAGTTAAGAACTATTCAAAGGCAGACTACATCCTATTGAGAGTTTGTCAAAATTCAAGGCTACCCCCAAGACCCAAGACCACAGCTACCAATGCAGAATTATTTACAAAGTTACAATATAAACATGTGAATGGCTGTACAGAGGCTACCTTACCTACCAGAAATAAACCCAAACCAAACACTAAAAGCAAACCACAATGGTGAAATCATTACCTATGCAGGGTATATAATGAAAGAAGAAAACTCATGGCCAAAATCAGGAAAAGCAACTCCGATGAAGACAAGTTTTATATTAAACAACTAAACAAGGAACTAGGTAGTCTAATTAAGTCCAGCAAGCCCAGCTATGAGGTCAGGATAGTTTTGCAGGCTAAGGACAATCATTAGGCCTTCTTCAGCTACATCTGGAACCTTAGAGGTAACACACAACAATGTGCTGAATGGGTGGCAAATGGTACCACCTACACTGATCACGGTGACGTAGCAAATCTGACTGATAAAGTCAGCTCAAACTTCACCCCCCAATCCCCAGCAGCTCCACCAGGTGAAATCACCTACAACATACTTCCCTCAGCTATCAGCATGGACCAGGTGCTTCAGCACTCATTAAAGCCAAGAACACCTCTTCTATGGGTCCTGGTAGCATTTCTGGTTGCCTCCTGTACAGTTTAAACATGACCTATCATGACCGCCTGAGGCACACTTCAACTACATTCTTGCAACAGGCTACATTCCAAGTATATGCTGGACCACAGCAGTCATTCCCCTTCACAAGGGTTGACCATCAACTGACCCAGGAAAGTTCAGACCTATCAGTCTAATAATTCATTCCATGACTTTGCATATTAGGCTTATCATTGAAATGATAAAAAAAAGACTTTGGCAACCTACAGTCAGGTCAAGGTGTGCACTATTTTACCCTCATCCATTGCTTTTGTGACCCTCTCAAAGAAATCTACCAGGTTAAGTAGGCATAACCTGCCTTTAACAAAGCCAAATGATGTACACGAGAGTCAAGAAATCAAGATCCGTGAGACCACCTCCAGCAAGAGACCAATCACCACTGGAGGACCCCAGTGTTCCATGCTTGGCCCAGATTAAAGGCCTCTGGCTCACCAAGTTTACAGATGACTGTAAATTGGGAGCTATTATATATTCCCCCAGAAACAAAAAATTTGCAAGTGGGTATAATAAAGACAAATGATTAGTGCCAAAGCCATAGCCTAAAACTTGATGCCAAAAAGTACTTTATAATGTAATTTGGAAAACTGTCAATGCAAGTTAATTACTCCACTGATAAAACGTCTCTAAGAATTGACCTAGTAGTAAGGGATCTGGAAACATATGTAGACAGCACTCTGGCTTTTGACCAACATGTGACTAAGATAATAAGAAAATCATTCTATGTTGTCTAACTTTATTGGCAAGGGTATGTCATCCAGATCCAAGGAAATTATAGTATAATTCTACTCATCCCTTATCAGATCCATCATTGAATACAATGCCCCCTTTGACATGTATCTAACCAAATACTTGCAAAAGTTGGAATGCCCACAAAAATATCTCATCAGAGAATTCAGGGCATGAATACCCTGTCCTTCACTGGTTGCCTAAAGGCTCTGTCTCTGCATTCAGTCTCCTACAGGCTGCTGTAAGGGGATCTTTGCCTGTCTGAAAGGTCTTCCTCAGACCCAGTCCTCATGGATCTGTTGCCCATGCACAAAACAAACAGCACCTGAAACACTAGAGCCAGGGATCTGAACTTCACTTGTGACATAAACAGAACATGCTAGAGAGACAGATATGTGTCCCAAAGGATCCCTGAACTATGGAATAAGCTCCCTACCCATGTAAAACAGAGTTCAACCTTGGCAATTGGATGGGAAATTGTAAATTCACCCCTTGCCTGACCTACATGTCCCTTATGGATAGAGACCATAAATAAGAAAAGTATTATCTTAACTAACACCCCCCCCCTACAAATCCTTAGCTGCCTGACTGCTAACATGCCCCCATATGATACTTGGGACCCAAATGGTTTGGTATGCACAGCTCGGCTTGTAAGGGCCCTAGTGGTCATTAGCCTAGTAACAAACTATGAACCTATGAACCTATTATTGAATTGGGGCATAGATGTCTTTTGATGAAATTTTGAAGAAAGTTTATTCTAAATTTTTTTTCTACAATATTTTTGGCAAAGATAGATGCACTTAAGCATTTTATTTATTTCACATTACTTGGGTTTTCATGACACCATTGCCAAAACTTTTTATATTCTTTGTTAAATCCACTCCATTTTTGCACATGCATTTGATTTTTTCTTTGTGTGCCACTTTATTTCCATTTCATTGCCTTTTGCATTATAAAACTTTGCTTCATTAATTACATCAGTATCCATGGTATCTGCAGTATATCCTAATTTACTTACTTCAGGTACATTATTTGATACTTCACAAATATGTTCACTGTATTCTTTCTTTGAACTCTACCCCTTTTTAATTCTATGTCTACTTTCTCTGTACATAGCATTTCATATCGCTTTCAACAGCATACCTCTCAACTGTCCATATTTTTGTCTCTATTTTTGTTCCTTTCCTCATACAATTTATGGTTTTCTGGAAAATCATAGAGGATTAAAGTCTCTAAATAATAATAAGTAGTTGGGTTTCAGACTTCATATGCTAACATAAATCACGCTATTCTAGCAACTTTCCAAGTTTATAAGAGCAATATTTACAATTTGTTCTTATTTTTAGGCCTTTTTCCCCCCATTATTTTAGGCTTTGTCCAGATTTCCTGTGCTAAGAGATTGACAGCTATGTTAAACAACCTTTTCCACAACTTCTTTCTGATTTCTCCTCCTTTCTGTTGCTTCAGCAATAAACTCATTTTTACATTCTTTCTCATTTACTTCTCCTTACCTGATTTTAAAATATTATTCCCTAAATTTATCTCTGAATCCTCTTTTACCTGTCCCTACTTACATATATCTACCCATCTTCCATTCTACTGTGAAAAGCTGTACATAATATTAAGAAGCTGTAACATACACATTAGTACAGTTTAGAGTTTCCTAGACCATTACTTTTTCTCCAAGGCTGCATTACCTTATTTGGTTTAGACATTTTTGATTATCTAGGCAACTTTGGTGTGGAGGATTTAATTTGGATTCAAAATTCTGGCCCAGCATGAAGTGTGAAGAGCTAGGAATCTTTTATCAAAATCAGAAAGGGGGAATTTGTCTGAATAAACAATGCCAACAGAATATTTCTCAATGTCACCTCATTCTAGAACACCAGTTGATAGTTTCTTCAAGTAATGTGACTCTTATTTGAAAGTTCAGTGAAATAGTACAATTTAGTTAGTCTTTGTTTGCAATGTAATGTTCAGTGAACTTTATGGATTAAGACTACAAAAGAAACCTTTTAATGGACTCCAAGCAGCAAGTGTACAAATTTTGCCTACGACTCTACTGCAAATGCTAAATGGCCTTAAAAGTCAGGGGAAACAGACTACAATTATCTTCAGTTAGCAATAGTAGTAGTAGAATTAGTTAGGTCATACATTTTTAACATTTATTATCTAATTCATTAAGTAAAGAGTTAATTCAGTTATTCAAGTGAAATTAATTGCAAAGCTTGCAGCTGTCTGTTTATTGATTTGGACAAAGGCAGTTACACAATACTAGTGAATTATACCTGCTGGCATATAAGTTTGGAAGAGAGACTGTTCAGCAATAGTTAACACAAGTTAAGAAAATGATTAATTCATATTATGAATATACTGTAACTATGTACTGGTCTTGCCACGTTGGTCTGTCAAGCAGCAGCATATTTCCTTTAAAGCATGAAGGAGTAGTATCACTAAACATTTATTATTAGTTTCCCCAGAAATCATTGTGTGTATGTACTTTTCAAGATATTGTTACTCTTCATAAGATTGCACTGAAAGACACTGTTGTGCAAGGGATGTATTTGAAATCCTGGAAAGTCTATGGGTAGAGTTTTGTTCTCCTGTTATATAGTGTGAAACTTGTTTGGATGTATCAGGCATTGATCGTAGTCCAAGGCAATAGTGTTCATTTGCCATGTACTCCTACCACATAGCACTTTATATATATACAGTATGTATATATGTGTGTGTGCGTGTGTGTGTGTGTGTGTGTGTGTGTATCTATAGATGTGTATATATATATATATATATATATATATATATATATATATATATATATATATATGGTTCCACTTCATATCATCGAATTTCATTTCATCGAATTTGAAAACTTCCAGACCAAATCATCGAAAACCCAAATTGTCAAAAACCCATATCATCGAATGTCAAATCATTGAAAACTAAAAAGGAACTAGAAATAACATCCCAGACACTATTTACTACATTTATGCAGGGGGGAAAGCCCCCCTGCACCCCAAGATCGCACTACAGTGGGGTTAGGAAATTACTTTTTTCCCCCACTGTAGTGCAACCTTGGAGTTGGTATATTTATTTATGGGGGTGTGTGGGGGTGGTGCCCCCCACATGGGGGGTGCAGGGCAGCTTGACCCCCTGCATAAATACAGTACTATCTCTGTGGAATGTTATTTCTAGTTGCTTTCTAGTTTTCAATGATTTGAGATTCAATGATATGGATGTTCGACGATTTGGCCTCGATGTTTTAGGCTACGATGAAATGAAATTCGATGATATGAAGTGGAACCATATATATATATATATATATATATATATATATATATAATTTATTTATTTATTTATTTTATTTATTTATTTAACATTTGTTGACCGGGAATGTCCGACTAGGTTCCACACAGCCTGTTTTCAGCGGAGGCCCGGGGAGAAATGCTCCAGTATGCAATGCAATATATATATATATATATATATATATATATATATATATATATATATATATATATTTATTATCGGCATAGTTTACAGTATTGTCCCTAACACTGGAAATGGTGTGGATTTTTTTAACATGGACTCATATAACCTGTAAAAGAGTTTTGCCACCAAAAGATGTGCATACTCTTATAGTCGCAACATAGTTATACAGAAGGATGTGTTCTACTAAAATTATGTTATTTGTTAGGCAACTATGAAACCAAAAAAAAAAATAGCTCTGTAGATTATGGAAAGATATCAGTGACATGACTGGTTAAAGATTATGAATCAAAGGGACTATTGCATGCTGGTTGTTCCAAGGATTTATCGACAGAAACTTTGTGTAGTTGAAGGGCTGTCCACAAGCGCTACAGGTTCAAAGCATGAAGCAGGAAAACAGCTAACTATATTGCAAGATTATATCGAAAAGCAGCTTGAACTACAGAAACTGAAAAAGAAGCTGCAGTTAAGATGCCTGGAAAGTGAAACAGCTGAGAGAATAAAACAGCATAAGGTGCAAAGGTAATGAGAGCAGATAGTACCTCTGAAGAGAAAGAAGAAGTAACAAGCAGCACCTGCCCATGGAAGATGCTCAAATTTCACCAAATTCATGTAGGTACAAGGGGTTAAAACCCTAGCCCTGGATGCCAATGTTAGAACCAAACCATTTCCTCACTGTAGCAGTGGTGCAGGTAGCGGTAGCATTGTCACCTCACAGCAAAAGGTTCTCCCATTCGATTCTCGGCTGGAGCGCCTTCTGTGTAGAGTCTACATATCCTCCCCGCAGTCGAATGGCGTTCGAGAGACATGCGTGAATGGGCATGCCTTCATTGAAGGTTGGGCATCGGGCTGGCACCTCAGCACAGTAAAAATCTACTGCCAATCATTAGCGGACCGGAGTTCCGCTGTGGCGATCCCTAACTGGGAAAAGCCGAAAGAAGAAGAAGAAGAAGAGAGGGGATGATTTGATAATTTAATTCAGGCCATTGAACATGTTTGCAATCAACACCAAGTAGACCAGGGGTAATGGATGAGGTTTTAATCTCTCTGCTTCTAGGTACGTCAACACCTGTGGTTAACAAGTTGAGTGACAGACTGTCTTGATCATAAAAAAGTTAAGAATTATTTGTATGACTATGTTAAGCTAACTCCTGTAGCTTATAGGAAAAAGCTTAGGAGACATAGGAGAAAGGCAGATGAAAATGTCAGTGACTTCACTGCAGAATTATATGCTTAATTTAATAGGTGGGTGAGTGGATACCAAATTGCTAGTTTGGAAATGTTGTGAAACCTTATGATAATGGAGCAGGCACTTGGTACTTTGGCAGGGGATATGAGAGTATGTTGACAAGCGATAATGCTGAGGAAAAAAGCAGGAAGTGTAACTTGCACAAGAGAGATTTTTCAATCACTGCACAAGGGCATAAGAGAATTCACAAGACAGTCTAAACGACTACAGCAGGTACAACAGACAAAGGGGAAACCACTGATTGCCCTGCAGACCATGCTGTTTGGGTTAGATATTTGTTATGTAATAAAGTTGGGTTTATATGGTCCAATGTCCATAGTGCAGGGTATGAAAAAACAAAAACAAATGAGTGGGGAAGAAAAGACAGCATATCACTGTTTCAAGCTACCACACAGACCTTATCTTGATTGCAGGAAAAGAACCTATTGGTTAAAGGTACATCACATTAGTCATAACTATTGGTTAAGCCTGCAGTTATTAGAAAGGAGCATAACTTGCCTCAGCAACCCACTCCAGTAAGAGCTGTATGTAGGAGGGACATTTTTCAGCTACTACTTGCCAGGGATTGCTTGCACTGAGAAGGAGGCAAGGTGTCAAAAAGATGGCAGTATTTAATGACATCCCAGAAGATGTTTTAATAGGAAATGGTTTTAATGGCACAGTACATGCAACTGCAGCAAGGTACAGGCCCAGCCAGAGAGTGTGTGTGCATGTGTATGCCCCCATTCAACAAAGGCTGATAATGTGGCTACTCCAGTGGAAGATCTAGACAGTAGTAGCAAGCATGGAAAATAGCTGCATGTCTGCTGAATCATACACCAATGGACTGTAAGAGCACCTACACAAATGCATGAATATCGCCATACCAAATAGAACCAAGACGCTCTCCTCCAAAAAAAGGAAGCCAATCTGGTGGTCCCCAGCCATCAATAAACTCTACAACAGAAGGAAGAAACTGTTGCAGAAAAATAAACACCCTTACCAGACTCAAGAATAATTTGAGATCCCTTATCAAATCCTCTAAAGCCAGCTATGAAGGCAGAATTGTGGCCGACACCAAAAACAACCACAAAGGCTTTTATAGCTATAGCAAGAGCCTCCAAGGCAATACCCAGATTTTCTCAGAGTTATTGCACAATGGTACCTTCTATACTGAGCCAACAGACATAGCCAACATACTAGCCAACAGATTCAATGCCAACTTTACCCCTCTCTCCCCCCCAAAGGCCCTATCACAATACCAGAAGAAAGCCTGGTACCCACCATTTTTGCAGCACAGGTAAAAGCTGCATTGTCCAAAACCAAGAATACAGTGTCCATGGGACCTGATAATATCCCTAGCTGTGTCCTACATGAACTACAAAACGAACTGGCACCACATCTGTGTGCCCTGTTCAATCACAGCCTTACCTCAGGCTTTGTCCCTAATGAATGGTGCACTACTACAGTCATCCCTCTCCACAAAGGGGAAGCAACTGCAGACCCTGGGAACTACCACCCTATTAGCCTGATGAGTCTGGTATGCAAAACTATGGAGTGCATCATCATGGACCTGCTCAACAAAGATATAGGCAATCTCCAAACTCTTGACCCCACATAGTTTGGCTTCATCAACAGGAGATCCTGCTTGCTGAACCTGGTTGACTTCTTCAAGGCAGTCACCAAGGCTGTGGATGAGGGTAAGGCAGTGCATACAGCCTGCCTCAACCTGGCCAAGGCCATTGATACCATTCTCCACTTGGGTATCATTGATAAACTCACCAAACTAGGCATCAATCCTTATATCACTAGTTGGGTTGCAGACAAGACCCACAGAGTGAAAGTTGTGGACTCCAAGTCAGACTGTCGAACAGTTATGAGTGGAGTCCCATAGGGCTCAGTCCTGGGCCCTCTTGTTTGGCATCTACTTCCCAGAAGTCCAGGCCAACACGGAGGGACTCTGGCTGACCAAGTTTGCTGATGACTGCAAGTCATTATCAACTTCCCAAGTGATGCAGACATCCTACAAAAGGGCCTGTCTGAGACCAATGACTGGTGTCAGAACCATGGCCTTAAGCTTAATACCAAACAATGCGTTATCATTCCCTTTGGAAAAAACTCAGCTCCCACAAATTACCACATCGATGGAAGCCCACTAAACACTGAAGAGATTTGGGCATCCAGGTTGACAGCCACCTCACCTTCGACCACCATGTTCCAATGTGATCAGAAAGTCCTTCTACATGGCACATCTTATAACCAAAGGAGTCACATCCAGAGAGAAAGAGGTCATCATCCCTCTCTACTCATCCCTCAACAGGAGATCCTGTTTGGCATGTACCTGACCAGACACCAACAACAGCTGAAGAAGCCACAAAAGTACCTCACAAAAAGAATCCTAGGCCTTAAACACATGTCCTACATGGACAGACTCAAGAAACTTCAGCTGTCCTCAGTCTCTTATCATCTACTCAGAGTGATCACTGCTTGACTTACAAAGCCATGTCCGACCCAGCCCTACTTGAAATGCTACACCTAAAGAAATCCCAATCCCCCAGTGCCACACACTCCAGACACCATAAACTCACTACCACAATCAACAGAACAAGCTGGAGGGACAGGCTCATCTCCCAAAGACTACCCATAATCTGGAATAAGCTTCCCATTCATGTGAAGCAGAGCACCTCCCTGCTCCTCTTCAAGAGAAATCTCAACGAGTGGATGGGTAACAGAAAGTTCACCCCAGGGATCACTCCAGTTGCCCTATGAACAAAAATAGGGTGGCACGGTGTAAGGGAAAATTTTTTTGGGCTATGCTTGTAAAGGCTCCAGGGTCATTAGCCTAGTACACACCTATGAACATATTCCTCTTAGCAACAGCTGTTAAAAGATATCAGACTTCCTCTGGGAGGGGAAATGGTCAAGCTCAGGAAAAGAGATGAAACACACACAGTTCCAGATCCCACTTTTCAAGACTTGAGGAAGGTGGTCATAGAGAATCATGATTCATGAGCATGAGGAGTCTGCATACTGGGGCAATGTTTTACTGTACAGAGAGTGGCTATCTGAATGAAAGGCTAGAAGAGTAGTACAGCAGCTAGCAATTCCAAAGGCATGTCATCAAGCCTTTCTGGCCACAGGCCAAATATCCCTTTTTCAGACAGCATAGGCATAAAGAGTCAGAAAGAGGCTTGTGGAAAACTACTATTGTCTAACTATGGAACATGTTGTAAGACAGTATAGCAAAACAACTGAGCAGTGATTGACAATGCAGGAGATAAAGAACTGTTTCAAAGGTTGCCCATGATCATTTTCATCAGGGTAGGCTTTCCTCTGGAAGTACTGTTATTTAGAGGTGCTAATTTCATGTCAGACCTGCAAAAAGATTCATGTTGGCATTGTGGGATAAAGTAACTAATGATTACTTCCTACAGTGGACAAATAAATGGTCTGGTGAAGAGGTTTATCTCTACTCTAAAGAACATGGTGAGTGTATTCACAGATGATGGGGCAAGAGAAGCAATTGTCCCATCTCCTCCTTACATATTCATAGTTGACTATAGAGTTCACAGGTTTTTAAGCATTCAAACTACTTTATGGTCACAGGGTGAGGAGGCCTCTAGATTTAATATGTGATGAATGCAAGGCTGAAAAAAAATTCCAGTAAGAAATCAGTTGTGGAGTATATCCTAAATTTCAGAATCATGTTTAGTAAGCTTATATGGTTGTCACAGGAGCTCTTAGCACAAACACAAAAAAGTTCTGGTATGACTAGACAGCCAAAGCTTTAGAGTATATAAAGCTAAACAAAACGTGGTGTCAACAGAATAAGCTGCAGCATGGGAAGGTACAGTTACTATTGTGAGAAAGATAAATGATGTTAAACAATGGGAAGTGGAATTGCAGAAACGCATACTGTACGATATCAACACAATAAATGATAGAGCTCAGTATCTGCTGTGAGTTACAAGAGGAAGCAAACAGTAATCTTGCATGCATTCATAATGAGGCTTGATCAGAGACCACAGTGCATGCAGCAGAATTTCAAGACAGCTATCATCTACCCAGGTTCAGGAAAACTGAGCAGTAAATACAGGGACTTGAGGACATGTTCACCGACAAGCCAGGTGGTGAGCACCACATGGAGAAAAAGCCCCAAAGGACAATCAGGATTCCTTAACAACTCAAGCAAATCATACATAAGAAACTTCAGTAGATTTCTGGATCTGAAGTAATCCAGGAATGCATGTGTAGTGCTGATAACCCAAACAAAGAAAATGTCAGTGTGAGATGTTTACCCTATACCTAGAAAAGATTAAGCTTTAACCCAATTGGGTAGTGCTATATTTCTGCCTTCTCTTGACTAAGCAAGGGTTACTGACAAGTACCTTGACACCAACAGTAATGGAGAGGTCAGCGTATGTTACCCTCTTTGGGTTCAATAAACTTACTCAAATGCCCACTGAAATGAAAATTGCTTCAGCATTTATCTACAGGGTGGCAGATAGCATCCTGGCAGGAGCTTGAGACTATGCTTTTTCTTAATAGTCTTCTTTCAGAAGATCACTAAAGCAATAGATGAGATCAAAATGCTTCTTACTGCCTACGTTGACCTGGCCAAGGTATTTGGCACAATACCCACTCAGGCGTTGTTGCATTTACAAGAAAGGGCCTGGGACTCAAGACATTAGGTATGAACCCTTGTGTCACCAGGTGAATAGCAGCTGGCCCACAGACAGGACCAGGAAATTAGAATCAGGGAGTCCACCTTTACAAAGAGACCAGTCCCCACCAGACTCCCTCAGGGATTGATCCTGGGACCATTACTTTTTAGCATCTACTTCTCTGAAGTCACTGCCAACATCAAAGGCCTCTGGTTGACCAAATTTTCACCTGATTGCAAATTAGTAGCAGTCACTAATACTAATATTCTGCAAGAAGGGCTGATACAGACAAATAACAAGTGTCAGAGTCATGGACTAAACTTGAATGCAAAGAAATGCATAACAGTGTCCTGTGGAAAGTCAACCACCCTTGGTAACTACCATACTGACAACAAATCCCTAAGAGCCAAACCAGTAATCAGGGACTTGGGGACACATGTGGACTGTAATCTAGCCTTTGACCATCATGTGTTGATGGCAGTGAGGAAATCATTCTATGTTGTGCAGCTTATAAACAAAGGTATTTAGATCCAAGAAATCCATTATTTCACTATATTTTGCACTCAGCAGACCTATCATTGAATACAGTGCCCCTTTGATACATACCTAGCCAGGTACATCCAACATCTGGAATATCTACTGCCTCCAAGCACTATCCCTGTATTCTGTCTCCTACAGGGTGTTGAGAAGAGATCTATCAATATTGGACCCCACTCTGATGGACCTCCTCACAACCACAAAACAAACAACACCAGAGTAACCCAGTCTAAAGATTTAAACCTTGCCTCCTTTTATAAATATGACCTGCTGGACAGACAGGTATGCATCCCACAGACTACCCTTCTCTGGAACAGGCTCCCCATCCATGTGAAGCAGATTTCCTGCCTAACTCAATTCAAGTGCAACCTAGACAAGTGGATGGTGAAACAGACATTCACTTCTGGTTTACCACCTATGTCTTTAATGGACATGGGCAGCCTATAAATATTTCATGCCCCAGGCCCTTTCTTGTAAATGTATCATTTTATGAACCCCTGATTACACAACCAAGCGTACCAGCTTTGGGATGCTTGGCTAGGCTTCAAAAGGATCCACTGGCAGTTAGCCTAGTGTATACCTATGAACATATTATATGGATGATACTGTAGTCATCAGTCAATCTTTACAAAGACAATCTCAAAATACTAGACTGTTGCACACTAAAATAGGCATGATTCAAATATGGATGGTTCATTATAAAACCAAAGCAATTCCAGATGGGAATGACACAAATGTATTAGCTTGGTCATCAGGTCAGTGGTGGGAAAATCTGGACAGAGCCCATCAAAGTGGAAGCTATTCAAACATGTCTAACCACTGTTACCAAGAAGCAAATAGGGTCATTGCTTGGGAAAGTGCAGTATTATAAGACGTTAGTCCCATATTAGAAGAACAATAGACACTTATAGATTTTGCCTGAAAGATCAGATTAAGTAATATTATTTGGATCAAAACAACAAAAGCACTTGGAAAAAGCCCACGACTCTTCTTAATACAGTTTAAATTTTATTTAACACTCCACACGCATAAAAAAAAAAAAATTGTAAAATCACCCCCTTGGGCCTCAAAATACATAAACATAAACGCTTTCTTAAGCAAACAAACAGCATTTTCATCTGCAATCAGACTTCCTCAGATGAAAATACATGCATAAAACAGAAAGGCAAAAAACCTTGTGACACTTCCTTCATTTAAAATACATAAAAGTCATAATTCAAATACAATATACACTCCATTACTAAACTAATTAATATTATCATTCCAAAAAAATCATATAAAAAGTGTATATATAAAAATACTTTTTAAAAAAAAAAAAAATATATATATATATATATATATATATATGTGTGTGTGTGTGTGTGTGTGTATAAATATATGGATCTAGGACGTTTGCTCGAGTGAGCAAACGACTGAAACCCAAACGGCCGGGCATACTTATGCGAAAGTGCTTTTCACTGAAGAAGCACTTTCGCGTAAGTATGCCTGTTGCCAAGGCTGTACTACGGTGCAGGTAAGGGAAATTTCCCTTTTCCCCACTGTAGTGCGGTCTCAGAGGGAGAATATTAAAGTAGGGGAGGTAGTGTTTTATTTTTTTTTGCAACACACTTTAACGAAAGCACTTTTTCGATAAAAGTGCTTTCATTAAAGTGTGTTCGGTTATTATGGATTCGGACATTTTATATATACACACACACATTCAATATAATTTCAAAAGGTATCAACTTACACTTTCTAGTGGACATCTTAAAATGTGTATCTATAGCTCATAATTTAAACCCCACAATGAAATACAAGCAAATACACTGTCATATTAAAATCCTAAAATTTTTTTTATTTATCTAAAAAAGTATATAATAGTCTAAAAATTATCTAAAAAAGTTTTGAACCAAGAATAAGTGGGTATTACAGTTTTGCTGACCTTAATTTCAACACTGGCTTAACGGAAACTGAATCATTAAGCCCGAGAAACTTTGTAGCTTCCAATGTCAATTGCCAAAAAATTTCTTTATATTCAAGTCAGGCTTCCCATGGACCACCCCTAATATCCTTAATTACCACGTCCAGGACAAAAAAAAAAATTTGGCTTCTTGGCATTGTTGTGTGTGCCTATATTGAGCATTATTTATACATTTCTTCCTAATGTCATAATTATGCTCATACATTCTACTTTTTAACTTTCTCTCTGATTTCCCTACAAAGAATGCATCACATTTATTACAAGTTACTAAATATACTATGCCACTTGTTTCACAATTTGAAAAATTTTTACTCTCTATTAACCTATCCCTACTCTTAAGGTACACTGTGTCTGTTTTTTTAATCCATGCACATTGAGAGCAGCATCCACATTTAAAAGTACCCACATTATCTTTTCTGTGAGTTATAAAATAATTTTTGTTGTTTTCCAAAATGTTTTTAATACTTTTACCCTTACAATAGGTACATTTAAATGGTTTGTTAAAATAATATCCAGGTCTGAAGTGGCACTAAACCTAGCCCATTCTTTCTCCAATAATACTCTAATTGTGTTTGAATCACCATTAAAATCTGTTACAAAATTACCAACCAATTCTCCATTGACCTTGTTTGACAAGTCTTGCTCATTTTCTTCCCTTGTGGGAATACCCTCACCTAAAATAGGCTTAAATTTCCCTTTCCTTTCCTTTCTTATTTCCTCTTCCACTTTCTTAATCAAATCCACTGGGTAGCCTCTTTTGTAAAACATGTCAAATAATTTCTTACATTCATTCTTAAAGTCAATATCCTTTGATGTCATCCTACTCCCCCTTACATATTGTCCTTTTAATATTCCTTTTTTCTGATAAAAAGGGTGTGCACTATCAAATGCTAAATAAGAATTTGAGAATGTCTCTTTTCTATATACTTTGGAACTAAAGCAACCCTCCTGCTTCGAGATAGAAATGTCTAAATATTCAAGCTTGTTTCTATCAATTTTGTATGTAAATTTTAAGAAATCATTAGAGTCTGACATATATTTAACAAATTCTGAGAATCTTTCTTCCGTATCAATCCATAAAAAACACATATTGTCCAGGTATCTTTTATACAGTTTCCAACAATTAACATACGTGGACCCCAAAATGAATTTCTCTTCCCAAAATGAAAGAATAATATTAGTGTACATGGGGGCACTTCTAGCCCCCATTGCCATACCTTGTTGTTGCTGGAAGAATTCACCTACATAATGGATAAAGTTATTTTTTAACACCATTTCCATTAGGGTTAGAATCAAATAAAAGAAAAAAAATATGGTGGGAGTCATGGGATTTTCTACATGTAAGAAGTTATAAATATTCACATCAATGGTGCCTTCTAGTAATAAATCATTCAATGTTAATTCCACTTTCTTATTCGCCATATTAATTTCTTTTATGGAGACTCTTCTATACGTTGTTCTGCCATCTAGAATCTCCATCATTTTTGTTTCATAAATCAAATTATCCATAATAAAAGCCCCCCCAATCCGGCCTCATGACTCTCACTGTTTTATCTTGACTCAATTCCTTTAATAATATATTTTCTTTTTTTTTGATAAATTAGGAGACTACAACCAATAAAAGACATTCAATTAAACAATTAGCAATTATAACCATCTAAACCTAATTGTTAACTGTTTTGTGACCACACAGTTTCCTATCTTTCAAGAAACATTTGATGTTAATGTTTTCTCAGAACTATTTTTGAACAACTGGTAATGGATGATCCAATTGACATAAACTTCATCATTCTTTATAATGCTGTATGTTTCATGTTTCCAATGCTGCTACTTCTACATTGTAGTAGTTGCACAATCTACAGTGCAACAGTCTTGTCACATTATTGTACCTTTCAGTATGCAGTCCTTCTGCTATGAGTGTATCACACCCAGCAACAAGATGTAAGACTGTTTCCAGTTCTGTTTTACAGAACCTACATTTGTTTCTTACTCCTCTATTATCAATTTACCTGTCCTTAACCATTCCTGCACTAAATTTTGATCAGTATGAAGTTGTTCCTGGAGATGTCTGAACTTGCCACAATATTTATGGATTTCCAATTTTCTTTCCTTCTCATCTAATCATTTTCCTTATATTCTTTCTTTTGTTTTTTGGCACATTCATTTGCTGTCTGAATTATGTCTACTCTTCCTGGTTTGGTTTCCATTCCACTTGATAGAGAAATGTTTCTGGTAAACTAAGTGAAGATGTCATAGGTTCATAGGTTATAGGTTCATAGGTTTATGTCTATCTGCCCTAAGGCATTTATAAGCCTAGCCCAAAGTTTTGTGGCTTACTTATGTTAAAAAATACTGTGCCCATTAGTTTGTTGTGCCTCTGTCCAGCAGTGACACAGAGATGACTCCCGGGGTAAACCTACGATCTCCCATCCACCGGTCGAGGTTTCTCTTGAACAGAGCCAGCGAGGTGCTCTGCCTCACATGGACCGGGATTTTATTCCACAGCATAGGGAGTCTCTGGGTGACAAATCTATCCCTCCAGCATGTCCTATTTATAATCGTGCTAAGGTTTAAGTCGCTTGCTCTAGTGGATCTGGTAGATTTGGATTTTTTGAGGTGGAGCATGTCCATTACTTCCGGGTTGGACATGGCCTTGTATGTCAGGCACAGGTCACCTCTGAGCAGACGGTATGCGACTGAACAGAGCTAGAGTTTCTTCAGTCTGGCAGCATATGACAGATTTTGGAGTCCCTTTATCTTTTTGGTGAGGAACATTTGGGGTCTCTCCAATTGCTGCAGGTGTCGGGTGAGATACATCCCGAATGGGGCATTGTACTCGATCATTGGTCTGATAAGTGAAGAGTACAGGGGAACAATGACCTCACTTGATCTGGATGTGAATCCCTTCATGATCAGGTGGGCAATGTAGAAGGTCTTTCTAACCACTTTAGCAATTTGAGTGTCAAAAGAAAGGCCACTGTCAACCTGGGTCCCCAGGTCCCTGATAACCTCTTCTGTGCTTAGTGGATTGCCACCTATATGGTAGCTTGGGGTTACCTTGTTTTTCCCGAAGGGTATGACTATACATTTTTGGCATTTAACTTCAGGCCATGGCTCTGGCACCAGCTATCAGTTTCCGTGAGACCCCTCTGAAGGATATCTGTGTCCGATGTACCTTCCACTATGGCGCCCAGTTTGCAGTCATCTGCAAACTTTGTCAGCCATAGTCCTCCTATGTTTGCCTGTACTTCTGAGAAGTAGATGCCGAACAACAGGGGGCCAAGGACTGAGCCCTGTGGGACACCACTTGTGACCGGCTTGGAGTCTGACATGGCGCCAGCAACTCTAACCCTGTGGGTTCTGTCCTTTAGCCAGTTTGCAACCCATCTTGTGACATATGGGTTTACATTTAAGCTGGTAAGTTTCTCTATAATACCCGAGTGGGGTATTGTGTCGAAAGCTTTTGCAAGGTCAAGGTAGGCTGTATGGACTGCCTTTCCCTCATCAATGGCCTTGGTGACTGTTTCAAAGAAGTCGACCAAGTTCAAAAGGCATGATCTGCCCTTGACAAAGCCAAACTGGGTCGGTTCCAATGTCTGCAAGTCTCCTATGTCTTTGTTTATGAGTTCCATTATGATCCTCTCCATAGCTTTGCAGACCAGGCTTGTTAAGCTTATGGGGCGGTAATTACCAGGGTCCGTAGAGGCACCACCTTTGTGGAGTGGGACCACAGTTGCCGTACGCCACTCCTTGGGCACGTATCCTGTGGTAAGGCTAAGATTAAACAGCTGCCTTATGTGCGGGTTTAGTTCCTCATTGAGTTCGTGTAGCACACAGCCGGGGACACCATCCAGTCCCATTGATGCTGTGTTTTTAGCTTTAGAGAGAGCAACTTTCACCTGCGCATTTGAGATGTCTGGGAGGCTACACTCCGCTGGGATAGTTATCTCTCCTTTAGGGGGGGAGAGGGGGTGAAGTTTGCACTGAACCTGTCTGCCAGTATGTTGGCAATGTGTGTGGGTTCTGTGATTTTTGTATAATTTTGGACTAATTCTGAGCATATCTGGGAGTTTCCACCCAGGTTTCTAACATAGCTGAAGAAGGCCTTATGATTGTCTTTTGAATCTAAGGCAATTTTTCTCTCAAAGTTGGCCTTGGATGATTTTATGAGTGCTCGTATTTTTTTACTAATAATGATCAAGGGTGTCTTCTCTTTTATGAATTTTGCTCTATCATGTAACAGCTTTCTCCTCTTATTGCAAAGTTTGTTTATGGCTGGGGTCCACCAGGCTGGACGTTTACCCTTGGTGGAAAGAGTCTTGGTTTTATTAGGGATTGCCTGATCCATGCAGTCCTGGAGGTGTTCGTAGAAGGCATTTGTAAGGGCTTCCGCAGCTTGGGTTGTGGTTTCCACTGGCTCGGGGGCCTTGAAGGATACCACACCAGTCTTGAGTAGTGTGAAGTTTGCTTTAGAGAAGTTCCTCACTGTGGTGTTTTTTGTTTGGGGTGGGGGCGTGATGTGGATTTCCAGTGAGATTAGTTTATGATCTGATCTCACCAATGAGGGATATACTTCCGGTGTGGAGCATTTTGTCCCCATGTTTGTGGAGTTGAGATCTAGTATATTTTCTCCTCTTGTGGGAAAGGTGACTAGTTGTTCCATGGCATTTGAATTTATGAACTCCAGGAACCTTTGGGCTAGAAAGTTGGGGCTTGAGTAATGTTCCCAATCTATATTTGGGTAGTTGAAGTCACCCAATATAATGGTGTTTGGAGATACATTTATACCCTCCAGTGTCTTCAGGAAGGCTGTGTGGGGTTCCTGAGTTTGAGAGGGTGGCCTGTAGCATGCTACAAATTGTAGAGCAGTTTTGCCTATGGTTAATTGCACCTGGATGGTTTGCCACCAATCTGGAGGTGTGGGTATCCTTGATGAATATGGATACACCCCCTCCTTTTGTGGTGTGGTCCGGGTTTTGGGGCCGGAACGCATGATATGAGGTAAAACCTGATAGTGCCGGGGTGCTCTCAGGAGCCTTGAACCAGGTTTCAGTCACAGCACAGACATCGATGTTCTCCATACTGAGAAGGGCCTTGAGTGCGTGCATTTTGAGATTTAGACTTCTGGCATTGAGCAGCATTACCCTCAGTTTCATCCCATTTTTGTTTTCTAGGGTGGTAGGTTTAGAATTTGAGCCTTGCCTAAAAAAGGCACTATGGGGGTGGCAAGAGTCTTAGCCAATATCCGGAATCCCAGGGGTGACAGGTGCAAGCCGTCCCTTGCGAAGCAGCGTGGCTTGTCAAGCATGTCATCCCAGGCAGACAGACACTGGATCCCCTTTGAATGACACCAGAAATTAAGCCAATTGTTAAAGCTGATCATCTTGTCACTATATTGTGGCATCATTCTTGGTGAAGGAAGGATACTGCTTAGGGTCAGGGTCATACCTGCCTGGGCTACATAATCAGAGAGCTCCTCAGCTCCTCGTCATCCTAGACTTCTTCTCCTCATGATTTAAAACTTTCATTATGTTTGGATCTGATGAAGTCATCAGATGCATGTAGTCTCACTACTGAAGATTTATAGATGCAACCAATTTTGAGAAGTCTCATGCCTCCTTGAGAGAGCGAGGAATATACAATCTTGGTATACATGATTTTTACATATCATTTGATAAGCATGAATTATTTTTCATTTTTTCATGCCAAACTGATCCAGCAGTTTTCAGGGTCAGTCAATCACCCCAGTCATGCCAAACTAAGCCAGTACTTTTCAGGGTCAGTCAATCATCCCAAAACTGTAGGTTAGACCAGAAAGATCAAATTAATTTATAGTTGGACTTCATTACTAGCTGTCAAGGCTGTTTTCAATAATTTTTTTAGTCTTCTGAAATATTACTTACTGAGTTTTATTCTTATTTTGTTCATGTTTTATTGCCAAGCCTTCAGTTATTCCCAAATATTTATACTCTCCCTCCTGCTCAAGTTCCTTTATATCATATCCCTGTCCCAGGTTGATATTTTCTTGGTGCTGCAGCATTCCTGTTTTAAATGCTGCTTTTACACATTCATCAAGACCAAACGTCATTCTTACATTTTATTTATTTATTTAACATGTGTTGATCGGGAAAGTCTGACTAGGATAGAGCCTATTTTCAGCGAAGGCCTGGGGAGAAACACTCTAAATGCATGTCTTTGGAATGTGGGAGGAAACCGGAGTAGCAAGAGGAAACCCATGTGAATGCAGGTAGGACATGCAGATTCTGCACAGAAGGTACCCCAGCCGGGAATCGAACTGGAAAACCGCCATCATTTGAGAAAGTTTTAACCATTTGTAGTTGTTTTTTCAACTCCTCATTGGAAGAACGTTATAGTTTTAAGTCAGCCACAAAAAGTAAATGAGAACTCTTTAAACAAGGTTGGTTTCTGGGAGCCAAATTGTAACCATAGTCTAATCTGTTAAGTAAATAACTTAATGGGTTAAGGGCAAGACCAAAGAGCAGTGGTGGCAAAGAATCACCCCAAAATATCCCCTTTGAAGTTTTTATCCATCCATCCATCCACAACCCCTTTTCCCATTTCTTGCACATGGGGACAGGGTATTACTTCAACAGTTGCAATCATCTAGAGACATTGTTTACACCCTTTGTCATGGCTCAACAACAAAGGGATTTGCCACTGTTTCATGGTCACTTTAATGTAATTGATCAATGTAGCACACATCTTATACAGCTGCAATCATTCCTTTAGCTATGAATGTGAGAAACAGTCAAATGCTTTTTTGTAATCTATCCATGCCATACTTAAATTCTTCCCTTTTTTTACAACTCTGTATTATGGCTTCATTTAGCAACAAATTATCTTTTTGTTCCATATGACTTTCCTTTGTTATCCAGTATTTTCTGTTGTCATAATTTAATGTTTTCTAAATTACTACAAACTTTGTCTGCATCAATTCCAGTATATAGTTTCTATATTGTCAGAAGGTAAGTTATCGGTCTATAGTTGTTTGGATACTTGCAGGTTAACTCTTAAGGAGGAGTATCATTTTTCCTATTGTTAACCAAATTGGTGTCTGTTCAGGAGTTGCATATAAGTAATTGTTATTTGGTTCTAAAGCTTTTGGTAAAGGTTTTAATGCTTTAAGCCAGAAGTTAGATACTGCTTATGGGCCTAGGGTTTTCTAGTTAGGAACGTTTCTTAATTTTGTCTCATTTTCTCTGGCCATTATGTCATCCCATTCCATAACCTCTACATTACAGCTTCTTGCTGTTTCTTTTAATTCCTCTGCCCATTCAACATAGGTTCATAGGTGTGTACTAAGCTAATGGCTCTGGAGCCTTTACATGCCTAGCCCATAGAAGTACCCTGGCACATCTTTGTTATGTTCAACAGGGTCTTCAAAAGTACTTCTACAAAATAAAATAAGCCTCTCTTCTTCTTCTTCTTTTTTGGTGGTGTTTCTATTCCTTTTAATTTGTTTCCCATCTCTTTATAAAATTGTTTTGGGTCACCAATTAATTGTTTATTTTGTCCTTTTCCTTCATATTTATATGTATACCTTCTAAGTTTTCTGCATTTACTGGGGTTTTTTCTTTTATTATTGGCAATAGTGTATGATAAATCCTGGTCTGTTTTGATACTGTGCATTGCTTTAACTACATCTACATTTATTTTGTACGTATTTCTGATGATCTCTTTCCTTTTCTAAATTCTTCTAACAGTGACACTTCTTATCTTAATTGCTTTATAGTTTTCTCTATTCATTGCTTCCATAGTGGCATTTTACTTATTCACTTCCTTTCTTTTGTTACTCTATGTTTTTGTGGTAACACTTTATTTGTTATTAGTTATTCAGTAATATGTTATATTTATTTCTATTATATCACGTGAATTTCTCTTAATAGTCATGATTACTATTTTCATCTCTTTTTTACCAGTCTTCTAACATTTTGGGTCTTATTTACTTTCTGTGATCAATTTTTCAAGTCTTAATATGCATTCCTTTATACGGTAACCCATTGACCCATCATTCTAAAATATTACTTGCACCAGAGTTTCCACTGCTTCCCCTGCTGTGCAAGTTCAGATGGACTCTCATACCTGCCTCCTACAAAAGGTTCCACCATATCACCATGTAGCAAATCTTCAGATGCCTCCTGATCCACCTGCTCCTCCTTAATTTGGTGACCCATTATTCCAGCATGCTGCAACATTGCCTGTTTTGGATTCTCCACACTAAATACTTCACTTTGCAGATAATCCATAACTCCACTTTCTATTTAACTTATACCTTATTGATCCTCTTGTCTAAGTCCCCCTTTATTTTCTTAAATTTTTGAATTGTGAAATTTTTCCATATCGAAGTAATGGTGTTTGAATTCCTCTTTAAATATCCTTGGAAATGCTTTTTTATATTGATTAGTTTGCCTTTCTCCTTTGCATAATTATTGCATGATATCAGATTTCATTTTCTTTCACATGTCCATGTTTTTATACCTTTCAAAATTTCTGAGTTTTATTCTTTATATTTTTGCACTTCCCCTGTTGCTTCCAGGTAGCAACAAATTTTTTCCATCTATGTAAAATTTTTCATGGATCTGTTATATTAATGAATATAAATTTTTATTTGAAGTTTTTGACAGTTTTTCTTGTGTAAGTATTTTCTTTCCTCTAATACTCTTTTAATTTTTCTGAATATCCTGTATCTGGAAATTCTGTGCTTCTTGCATAATAGTAGCAATACACAAAATCTTCCTTACACTCAATAATCCACTTTGTCATCTTTATGCCTCTTTTTTGGCCTATCAGTTTTTTTTTTTTTTTTATTGTGGACTACTACTTCCTTCTATGACAGGGGAGCCATCTGCTAAGAGACAGGTCTGATGATCACTGGTGACCCATTATCAGAGGCATCAACTGACAGATACCGGGGTGACTACCACAGTGGCATCAAGTGGTGTAAGCTAAGGTGACTGCCTCTGCTCCTCTGGCCCAGACACAACTGACCCACAGAAGAAGGAAAAAAAAAAAAAAAAAAGATAGTACATTAATGCACATGTATGTTACACTTTATTAAAGCTATTCGTGAAATAGTGCACATGACATACACACCCCACCAGCGGGAGAGGTGTTCTTGTCTCTTAAGGCATCCTTCCATGCTCTTATTCTGCTCCTCAGTTGCTATAAGAGAAAGCAGAAAAACTTAGTACAGTTGTAGATACATAAAAAGAAAAGAAAAATTATGCTTGCAATAAAACTCTGGCTATCTTTCCCTAACTTCTGCCTCCTACTGGCTAGGTATTTTAGTGTGATGTCACCGTACATCACTATACTGATGATTGCACTCCTTTCCAGAATGGGTGATGCCAGTGGCATCATTCACTATCCTGGCAAGCTCATGCTAGGCATTAACTAAGGAGCAATATGATAACAATATGGTAACTATATAGCCATCTTTGTATGTTCAAACATCATATGATGGGCATCTTAAAGTAGCAATGAGGCAATTCAGAAATGCCCTATAATGCATGCCCACAACACTATGAGCTTCGGACCATATTATTCACAGCCCTGAGAAGCACAAGGTCAAGAAGATTAGTGTAGCTTAGTATTGATAGCACAGTGTGTTAATGACAAGATTCAACAAGAGCTGAAATAAAATCCCTTATTAATATAACTGCCATACTCTGTGGCCCAAATTGGCATGTTATAAAGTGCCACCACATTGCAAGTGACTGAGATAATAAAGTAATTGTGGAATCAGGAATTTACTTATTCGTACACTGAACTTTGAAATAGGCACACTGAAGGAAGAAAGGGTACTCTGTTAATGTAATCCTACACTGTACTGAATACCAATAACTGTTGGCAGTAAAAGAAACATAGAGGAAATGCTGTATGTGAGGACAGCATACTAGTGGAAATATGTACATAGGGCATGTCATGTCACACAGAAAAATGATGGGGTCTGCTAATTGGGTAAGGCATGCCTAGGTATATGGGAAGGGTGTGCAGTGTATTGCACGGTTTCAAAACACTCCTGCAGGAAAGTGTTTCATGATACTATTTCTGCAGATGTGGCTTGTACTGGAATGGGAGCACAACAGGATCAGATAATGGGGCACCATATAGTGTTAGAGAGAGAGAGAAATTCATACATGGCCACATAGAAACACTCTGACTAATATGTGTAATCAACAGGTGTGCCTGCCTCACCATAAACCAGTGAGTGATACATTGATTAGATAAGTTCACCTGGGAAACAGATGTTACTGCATACCTTTTGCATATGTGACATATGAATCCTGGCCAAAAGTAATACAGACGACCCTTTTGGAAACAGGTGTTGCAAGTAGACGTACTGAAGATCATTGATGTGGATGGTCATAACAGGATTCTACATCAGGCTCGGAGTAGGTCATCTGATATATTGCTGCATGTCAACAGCAAGGCACAGGATATTGTCAAGTATATTTCCATCACAGAAGGATATTATCAAGTATATTTCCATCACAGAAGGTGGGCCATAAACACAGAAGTAGCTTACAGATGTGGTGGCAATATCTGTATCTGGTTAAGTGGAGCAGACCCTCATACCCAGTGAGTGCATGGATGTCAGCAGTGGGGTGCAGATGACAGTATGTGCCTGTAGGGGATACACCAGGTTAGAATTAGCCTTTTATATTTTCAAGATGTAGGACTTTTCAGCATCTGCTTAGCTGTCCTCTGGGTATCTCCAGCTGCATTTGCAATATCTTGCACAGGGTATGTGGGTACCCATATGATAATTATAGATTCTGAAATCTAACAGCATTACTTACAACAGGAGAGTTGCTATTTATTTCAGTGTTGCTACAGATATCTTATTTTGATGTTTTCACAGGGTCATCTACTGGAACATCCTGCACAATGGGACAGCATATACCTGATGTCAGCTGTGGCTGATGATGATAACAACATGCTCATGGCACAGTTTGATGGCACAGTGACACTTTCAGAAGTACTAACATTGGAGGACTCACACAAATCCCTCACATATGAGGATCCTATGCAGAAAAAGGCTGACACTCCAGTTTTACTAGTGTTTGGTGTATATCTTATTAATGATAGCTCCACTCAGACTGCATTTTTGAGCCACACTGTCCCTGACATATGTACTCTCTACAGGGGAGTTGTATGATGACTTGTTGTGTCATTATGACTCATGATCAGTCCCTGGCTTGGGTACAGCATTTGCCATTAACCAGTAGATAAGCAGTTTAATGATCTAGGCATAGGCAGCTGCTAACCACACAAATGTAAAGATAGAGAATGCGTTTCATGGCCTTTGAGATGACATCCATTACCTGTACAATGACATAGCCACTGGTAGAAAATTGTGCTGCTCAGATCAGTGGTAGATAACACTGAATCCAGTAATGCATCTATAAGGCAGATATTAAATATACTGTACTTTCCATCTGTGTCCTGTTGTCCATGGCTGTGAAACGGTCCATGTGTGAGGTAGCTGGTCAAAGGCAGGGCATAGCCAAATGACACAGACCATTCCGGTGAAAGCATCATTGTCAGTTTTGGACAAAGAAGCTACAAAACCTGGCCATGTGTATGGCTACCAGTACTACTCAGACTCTACAACAGGGATACCTCACCAGGCTGCATGCTCTTACTCTTGCAGTTCTACACAATTAATATCCCCTGTTTGCAGATGGATCATCTCACCTCCTCAACACTTCCACACAGCCAGTGGCCCTTGGCATGGCACACTACATCATGGTATACATACACACTTCCATAGTTCTATGCCACTCCTGCCCTCCGATCACATCAAGACTCAACTCAACACAACCACTGGAAGATGTGATCCCCAACTTCTCCCAAACTGCTATCAAATAGCGTGGTTACCACATCTACCTATCATGATCCTGGCTAGTATTATAAGGAAATGACAGTGACTGTGGCCTGTCCATACCTAATCTGTGTAGGTAATGAAATATCTGAACCATAGCATAGCCAGTCCATGCACTATATTGTACAGCCTAGGTTTGATAATACATGCATCATTTTATTCTGTGTTGTCTTTGTCATGGTCCATAATTGTGGACCAGACACTACCACTTTGCCAGTGCATGTATTGCATCTGTCAATATTTTACAAGTGGCCCTGCTGGTTCTTATTCCTGTTTCTACTCTGACTGACTACCCTTCTTCTCATTCTCTGTTGGGCTTCAGGGACATTTCCCTGCTGTTGATGCTGTTTTCACACAGCCATACTATGCAACATGGTACACACTACAAATATTTGACTGCAGCTATCAGATGAATACTGCAATGTCCTACCACATGCATCAAGGCTGCAGAAGCATTCCTTAAGCTGACAGAAAACATGCTCCGCTATGTTCCATGCCTCTGCATTTGCAGTATTGAATGTCATCTTTGCCATGGTTTGGGGGATTGTGGATGGGGTCATCATTTATATTTTTAGCAACAAAAAAATGAAGAGATATTCTCTTTTGCTGCGGTAAACTGTCCAATAAATAATCCACAAACCAAAAGACAGCTGATTCACCCAGGCTAACACTGTGCTGAAAAGCAAATAAACTGTCTGTACAATCCAGTGATAAAAGTTCTGTTAAAATGCAGAATGTAATGAAAAAGTAAAATAAAATAAAAGCAAAAATAATGAAAATTAAGTCCCTTGTCCAACAATGAGCACTTTCGAATAGTTCTTCTTCAGATCGTATAATCAAATGGGACATTCATCTGTATATATAAGTCAGTCAGAATTATTCACCCAATCAGAATATCAACACCAAAATTTGGACCAATCCATGTTTGGATTTCTCCATCTGATTTGCATAAACCAGGTTAACAATCCATAGTACTGATAAGATATGTAAAATAGGTGATGTTGGTGACCAATAGCACTTCCAAAAGAAGTAACAGGTGAAACAGCTTGCTTCCATGCATGCTTGGAGGCATGCCTTACACCAATCTGTAAAATATGCAGAATAGGTGAACTAAACAGCCAATACTGGCTTCCAAGAAGCAGCAAAAAACAAGTCTGCTAGCCTTCATGAATTCTTATCAAAAACTTATTGAATAATTTCAGAAGCAATTTTTTACATATTTCCAATGTTCAATAAAGGAAAAATAGCACGAACAATAAGTGGATGACCTAAATAGCCAATAGTGGCTTCCAAAGTGTGGCAGAAAACAAATCTACTAACTTTCATAAATTCCTATCATGAAACTTCTTTACTTTTTCTAAATAACCCAAAATAATTTTTTTTTACATATCTCTGATGTTCAGTGAAAAGGATGACAGAAGAAAAGTAAACATCGCTGTCGATAAAAATAGGCAATGTCACCATTGAGATTTCATTTCCTGAGACAGGAATATAGAAGGACAATTACTAGGTGACAATTGTCATGGCTCCATGTCGTTGCATGGCTACATGTATACCTCAATAAATTCACATGGTGACTGCCTATAAGTTTTTCCTGATAAAAGTAAAGTATACAAGTTTCAGACTTCATTTCATCCTTCCAAAATCAGTATATATACATTTCTTTTTTTTTTTTTTTTTTTTTTTTTTTCAAAACAGGTTTATTGTTTTAACATATAAGAGAAATATCATAACAATTTTATACCAGTAATTAAAAATAGATATTATTATAACATTCAACAAAACAACTAAAGTATTTACAAAGACATCCACTACAATCAGATCAATTAATTAAACTAAAATACCATGCTATTGAAATTAAAATTTTTTTAACAAATTTTGTAAACTATCCCATACAATATAATAAGATGTTTTTCTATTTGTTCTTGTCCTAATTGTGTTTATTTCCATATGGCACACTATATTCATAACATTTTTAAATTCATTGAACGAAGGAGGTGTATCTGAAATCCAATTTCTAGTTATTATTTTCCTAGCCACTGCTAGAATAGACCATAGCAAGGGAAGCTTAACCTTTTTAACACTTTGAGGTACAGGTGTGTTGAATAATATAAGAGATTTAGAAATAATGAAATTATCTGTAAAAAGAGCCTGCAAAAATTCATTAATTGACTTCCAGTATTCTTTCAATTTTATACAGTCATAAAACATATGAGCCCAGTCAGCATTAATTACTACATTACATCTCTTACATAAATTATCTTTATTATTTATTTTATTCATCATCAAAGGTGTATAAAAAGATCTATGTAAACATTTCCATGTATAAAGTCTCCAGACAATGGAAGACGTAGTTCTATAAGCAGATTCCAATATATATTGTTTATCTTGTTGATTTGGTGGGTCCCCATTAATAGAAGTGAAATAATTCCAGTATGAATCTACACTGTAAAAAGTTTCTTGTCTGATAATTTTATGTATGTATGAAAGTTTACCTTTATCAGAAACTTTATGTTGTAAATTTAATATCAAGTAATCAATCAGTGTTGGAATAGATTATTTAACTGTTATAGACATTAGATCTATTTTATTAATGAGATGTTGTCTAAAAGTCTGAACCTCTAACCAGCAAGTTTCTCTTAGATCAAATTCTTGTTTTAAAAATCTAGATTTTTAACTTTATTATCAGATATCAACTGATACCAGTACTTTAGATCATTATCTATAGCTAAATGAGTTCCTTCAGAAGTAGATGACAAAAGCATACCCTGAGTATACATTATAGGAATACAATAAAATTCCATTCCCTATACTTAGGGTGCATGAATATAAAGTTACGATAACTAATAATAATATTTAATGGGTAACAAACCATATGTTTAGGTGTAATAGGTGAAGTACAAAATTCCTTTAGTAACCATAACATGGAGTTATTTACAATCATATTTTTATGTGTTAAGGAGATTTTCATGAAGTGCATACTAATTAGCTCCCAATAATCTTTCCATTTTGCGACATATGACTGATCTATTAATAAAGTAATAACTTTTACAATAGAAGAGATAGTATATAAATTAAAGTCTGGAAAAGAAATACCAAAAAAGCAACAAGGAAAGCAGCCAGTAGCACAAACAACGAACACAGTATCCACCAAAACTTTTAATAAAATCTCTGACGTCTCGGCCAAAGCCTTCAAGGAGAATAAAATATATACAGACACCAAGTCTTATATAGCAGAATAATTATACAATCAAACAATTAAATAATTAATTAATTAATTAAGTAATGCTCTCCAATTGAACTCCTCATTGAGCCCATAAGGAGACTTAGTCTTATACTTTAAAATGAATAAAGCTTCTTTCTGTAATAAAACAGTTTTTATATCCATATGACAATAAGAAGACAACTTAACTTGTTCTAAAACAGTACCTCTTAGACCCACACTACTTTTATTATGAAATTGTGCAAAATGCAGGGCTACAGGACTTTCCATATTGCCATTATTAATGTCTCTTATATGCTCTAGCAATCTCTTTTTAAATGCTCTTTTAGTTTCTCCAATGTAATAAATATTACATGGACAACAAAGAGCATAAATAACCCCTACTGAATTACAACAAAATTGATTCACAGAAGTGAAACTAATACCATTAATACAAGGAAAACTAGATACGATATATTTGCAAGCTTTACACCTTCCACAAGGAAAGGTGCCAATTTTACAGGGTTCAATGCAAATTTGTGAAAGAGGCATGCTAAATTTACTTTTGACTAAAAAATTCTTTATATTTCTACCTCTCCGATAAGAAAATTTTAAGTTAACATTCAACCATTGTTGAACATTATTAGAAGAATGCAAAAAAGACCAGAATTTTTTAACTATATCAAGAAATTGATGAGTAAAGCATCCATAAGTAGTTACAAAATACATATTTTCCTTATGTTCCATACCATTGTCATATTTGAACATTTTATTATGGGAATGATGATTATTTCCCAAATCAAAAGGCTTAACCTTTTTAACTAACTTATCAAAGCATTTACTCAATATATCTTTGTTATACCCCCTATTCATAAAAGACTCTACCAAACACCTCAACTCTTGCCGAAAAATATCAGGTCTCCCACAAAGTCTATATATACGTAACATTTCACCATAAGGTAACGCATCTATGGTGTGAGGGGGATGGCCACTAGTACCATGTAAATATAAATTTGTGCCTTCAAATTTTCTATTAACTGAAGTAACAATATTCATACCATCAGAAATATCTAGATTTACATCCAAAAATGAAACATGTCCTATTACCAAACCATCAAAATTTAATGTAAACCTATTATTATTAATATCATTTACAAAGTCCCTAATGTCCTTTTCATCGGCATCCACCAGAAATATCAAATCATCCACAAATCTGTGGTAAGCAATTACATGGGAATGAAAAAACTTATGCTTGTAAATTATTTCCAGTTCAAATAAACCCATGAATAAATTAGCATACATGGGGGCAAAGGATGCCCCCATGGCTGTACCTTGTAACTGATGATATAATACTTCATTAAATTCAAAAAAATTATGAGTTAAGCAAAAATAAAGCAATTCCACAATAAATTCTGTAACCGGAAAATCACCTACAAAATATCTAACAGCCTCTATACCAAATTGATGTTTTATATTAGTATAAAGGCTCTTAACATCAATAGTAAACCAAGTCATTTTCTTACTTATTTTTATCTTTTTCATTTTTTCTAAAAAATCAAAAACATCACAAATATAAGAAGGCAATTTGTATACAGTTTATCTTGTTGATTTGGTGGGTCCCCATTAATAGAAGTGAAATAATTCCAGTATGAAACTACACTGTAAAAAGTTTCTTGTCTGATAATTTTATGTATGTATGAAAGTTTACCTTTATCAGAAACTTTATGTTGTAAATTTAATATCAAGTAATCAATCAGTGTTGGAATAGATTCTTTAACTGTTATAGACATTAGATCTATTTTATTAATGAGATGTTGTCTAAAGGTCTGAACCTCTAACCAGCAAGTTTCTCTTAGATCAAATTCTTGTTTTAAAAAATCTAGATTGTTAACTTTATTATCAGATATCAACTGATACCAGTACTTTAGATCATTATCTATAGCTAAATGAGTTCCTTCAGAAGTAGATGACAAAAGCATACCCTGACAATAAAATTCTATTCCCTATACTTAGGGTGCATGAATATAAAGTTACGATAACTAATAATAATATTTAATGGGTAACAAACCATATGTTTAGGTGTAATAGGTGAAGTACAAAATTCCTTTAGTAACCATAACATGGAGTTATTTACAATCATATTTTTATGTGTTAAGGAGATTTTCATGAAGTGCATACTAATTAGCTCCCAATAATCTTTCCATTTTGCGACATATGACTGATCTATTAATAAAGTAATAAATTTTACAATAGAAGAGATAGTATATAAATTAAAGTCTGGAAAAGAAATACCCCCTTGAGACCAGCTATTAGTATGTTTCTTTAATGCAATCCTAGGTCTATTAGGTGCCCATAGGAAATTTAACATTAGTGTATTCAGTTTCTTGATAATTATTTTTGTAGGTGGAAGTATTATTGATTGTATTAAGTATAAAATCTTGGGGAATATTATCATTTTAATAATTGTAAGTCTCTCCTCCATAGTAAAAACATATTATTCCAGGTATTAAAAATATTTTGTATATTAAGAAAACAGGTATTATAATTATTATATATAATAGATTTAATATCTTTAGATAGTATTATACCTAAATAAGTTATCTGACCTGAATTGGGTACATATTTAGTAAAATCACTAATGAGAATATTTTTTCGTGTATATATAGGTAGTATTTTAGTTTTTCTTCATTGAATATTAAACCAGAAATACTTTTAAAATTCATCATGTTATCAAATAGAGACTGCATAGAAGAATTAGATCCTGCTGATGTAATTAGAACATCATCTGCAAAAAGTTGAATTTTGGATGTTGTATTTTTATCTATTTCAAAACCCTCTATGTCAGTACTGTTTCTGATCAAATTAGCCCAAGGCTCCATTACTAAAGTGAATAATTGTGGAGAAAGTGGACATCCTTGTTTTGTACCTTTAAGAATGGGTATTTTTTGTGAAACATATGTTCCTACCTTAAAATAAGCCAACGTTCCTTTGTATAAATGCTCAATTAGATTTACAAATGCATCTGAGAAGTTTGTGCACTTCATTAAGGTAAACAGATAGTCCCAACTTACTGAATCAAATGCTGAACTTATATCAAGACTAATAAGTGTTAAATCTTTCTTTTTCCTATTTGCAAAATCTATTAATGTTAAAGTTCTTCTTATATTATCAAAAGTATTTCTATTTACAATGAAGCCTGTCTGATCTATATCTATAATGCCAGGGATGATTGTCTTCAATCTATCAGCAAAGATACTCATAAACATTTTATAATCAACATTAAGTAATGAGATGGGCCGATATGAAGAACATCTAGTTGGATCTTTATTAGGTTTTAAAATTGGCGAAATAAATGTATATTGCCAAGATGGGGGGGGGTTATTAACTCAGTTTGGGCCAAAATAAAAACCTTATGTATTAATGAATATGTACTTTTAGAAAGGATTTTATATATCTCTGGTATAATACCATCATTACCCAGTGCTTTGTTTGATTTAAGCTTATTTATTTGTGTAATAACCTCTGTATATGAAATACTTTTGTCCAATAGTTTAATCTGTTGTTTATTAAGATTTTTATTCATGTTTGTGGTTATAAACACCTTTATTTTATCTTTAGGTTCCATGTTAATGTTATTATGGTTAATTTTGTGAAAGTGATTTCTAAATTCATCTAGTATTTCTGGTATACTAGAAACATTCTTCTTTTTCCTTAGAGAAGAGATTTCTTTGATATGGTTTTGTTTATTCAACCTTTTTGTTTTATTTTTAAGTCTATGTAAGTATTTGGGGCTTATTGAATAAGGCAAAAACTTGTATTTCTCTAAAGTTATTTTAACTTTATGAGTTAAAATTTCTCTGTATTTCTCATTTAGTTTGTTTATTTCTTCAATAACTTTCTTGTCTATAATATTTTCTTTATTATTATGTTTATAGGAGTCTAATTTACTTTGAATATCTAACAATTCCTTATCCCAAGATTTCCTTTTATTATTATACCATCTGATACTTTGTCCATATAGATATGATTTTAAGGCATCCCAAACATAAACAATGGAGACTTCAGGAG